>NC_091638.1:33628606-33931637 GCF_027580195.1 Bos mutus | reverse complement strand
CAGTCACTCAGTCGTGTCCAACTCTTTATGACCCCATGAACCGCAGCACGCCAGGCCTCCCTGTCCATCACCAACTCCCGGAGTTTACCCAAACTCATGTCCATTGAGCCAGTGATGCCATCCAACCATCTCATCCTCTGTTGTCGCCTTTCCTGCCCTCAATCTTTCCCAGCATCAAGGTCTTTTCAAATGAGTCAGGTCTTCACATGAGGTGGCCAAAGAAGTGGAGTTTCAGCTTCAGCATCAGTCCTTCCAGTGAACACCCAGGACTGTTCTCCTTCAAAATGGATGGGTTGGATCTCCTTGCAATCCAAGGGGCTCTCAAGAGTCTTCTCCAACACCACAGTTCAAAAGCATCAGTTCTTCTGTGCTCAGCTTCCTTTATAGTACGACTCGAATATCCATACATGACTAATGGAAAAACCATAGCCTTGACTAGACAGACCTTTGTTGGCAAAGTAATGTCTCTGTTTTTTAATATGCTATCTAGGTTGGTCATAACTTCCCTTCCAAGGAGTAAGCGTCTTTTAATTTCATAGCTGCAGTCACCATCTGCAGTGATTTTGGAGCCCCCCCCAAAAAAGTCAGCCACTGTTTTCACTGTTTCTCCACCTATTGCCGTGAAGTGATGGGGCCGAATGCCATGATCTTAGTTTTCTGAATGTTGAGCTTTAAGCCAACTTTTTCACTTTCCTCTTTGACTTTCATCAAGAGGCTCTTTAGTTCCTCTTCACTTTCTGCCATAAGGGTGGTGTCGTCTGCATATCTGAGGTTATTGATATAACTTTGTAGAGTTATATATATATATATCATATATATATATATATATATATATATATCTTCCCTAACCCCAGCAGGACTTTAGTTACACTTAGTGGGAAGAATACGAAAAACTGCCTCTACTCTTTATTCCCAGAAATGTAAATGGCCCACTACTTTCTTTCTTTTCTTTTTCCTTTGCCTACGCCCGTGCTGTTCAATACATTAGCACAAGTGAGTGTTCTAATTAAAATTGAAAATGAATTAAAATAAAACGTCCAGTTCTGCTGTCTCAGTAGGCACATTTTAAGTGCTCAGTTAGCCACATGGGGCATGTGACTACTATATTGGACAGCAAGATTATAGAATATTTCCAGCATCATCAAAGTTCTATTGAGCAGCACTGGCTTGGAGTACATACCCAAGAGCAGAACTACTGGGTAGAAGAGTATGAGCTTCTTAACGTTTATTATGTAACACTAAGATGTTTTCCAAAGTAGTTGTATTGATTTTTACTTCCATTAGCAGTGAATAAGAATTCCTATTATTCCCTATTTGTGTTAACACTGGGTAGGATCAGACTTCAAAAAAATTTTGTACTACTGATGGGAATAAAAATTGTGAGGTACTATTTTCTCATTTACTAAAGAGAATGGCTATCTTGTTATGTGGTTATTGACATTATGAAGGAGGCTGTTCAAATCTTTTGCCCATTTTTCCATTGATATGTTTCCTTACTATTTCATAGAACTTTAATAATATATTGGATGGTCATATTTTGTCAAGTAGATGTACTGAAAATGGTTTCTCCATTTTGTAGTTGTCATTTCTCTATGGTGTTTATTCATGAGTGTAGGATACACGAAACTAAGGTAACTGACTTTGAATGTCAGTGAATAACAAAGGCTGATGTTAGTAGATGATCCTCAATATAGAAGCTATGCTTTAGAAAACACACAGTAAAAGAAGGAAAGTTGGGGATTCTGTAGGTTATTTCTAAGTAAGAGACCTGAAAGTGGTTTCTGTCACTCCTGTCCAAATTGCATCTCATCATGCAGCCCCAAAGGAGGTTGGGAAGTATAGAATACTCCCACACTGATATTTGGGAGTACTCACGGTTTCTACCACATGGTGCTTTATATGAACAGATGCTCTTAATTTTAATGTAATTGAACCTAACTCTCTTTGCATTTTCTACTTCTACTATATTTAAGAAATCTATCTCTGCTGCTGCTAAGTCACTTCAGTCTTGTCCGACTCTGTGCGACCCCATAGACGGCAGCCCAGTGGCTCCTCTGTCCCTGGGATTCTCCAGGCAAGAACGCTGGAGTGGGTTGCCATTTTCCTCTCCAATGCATGAAAGTGAAAAGTGAAAGTGAAGTGGCTCAGTCATGTCTGACTCCTAGCGACCCCATGGACTGTAGCCTACCAGGCTTCTCCGTCCATGGGATTTTCCAGGCAAGAGTACAGAAATCTATCTCTACTACAGATCAACTCCAGAAAAAATGGAGAATTCTGAGGAGGGAATGGTAAAGTCATTTTTTATGTTGCCTTCTAAAATTTTTATACTTTTGCTGTTCATGTTTAGATCTTTAATGCCTATGGAATTGTTTCAGTTAGGAGTTAATTTTGTTTCAGAACTATTTGTAGAAAAATTCCTGCTTCCCACTAATCTGTCAGTTGAACTTCCATAGTTGTATGGATATATTTCTGAGTTCTCCATTCAGTTCCTCAAGTATATTCCGGGATCTGTCCCTGGACCACTATAACCATATCTTAAATATTAGATTTTATAACTCTTGATATCTGGTAAGGCAATTATTCCCTGTATATATTTCCTGTTAAGGGCTCTTTAGACTATTTTTGGCCTTTGTCCTCTAAATTTCACAACCTTTTTTGTCATGTTTCAAAGTAAAAACTATTCAGATGGAAAATATGGATCATTTTGGGGAGAAGTGACATTTTTACAGTACTGAATCTTCCCATCTATGAACCATGGTACATCTTTACTTAGCTCTTATTTAAGTGGTTTCAACAGAGTTTCACAGGTTTTTGATGTCATTAAGGTTTTGTGCATCTTTGGTTAAATTCATTTGTTGGTGCTGTTGCAAATGGTATCGTTTAAATATTTACATATTTCAACTGTTTATCCTATATGGAAACTTTTTCTTTTTTTGTATATGTGTACTCTGTTCTTTTTAATTTATAAATATTTCCTCCTGGCTGCCATCCAGACACAAGTTTAAGGTGGCTAATTTTATTTTCTACTCCTGAGAGGTACAGTTTTATTTCTAGTTTGCCTGCTGAAGGTATAATTTTCTAGTTCAGGTTAATGTGTGGAAGCTCCTAGCAGGTTTCCCACTCTGAAAGATTTTCTTACGCCTTCACTCTCTGTGAGGCCATGCAAAGTAAAGTTCAGAGTTGTCTGGGCTCAGAAGATGCCCTTAGGATAAAGGTGAACTCTGGTCCTCGGCTTATCATGTTGTGCTCCCGTTTTCCTTTAACTTTAGGTCTCTGAAGCATTCTTACCTTCTCATCAATTTGTCAAAGCAATAACATAGATAGATATTCATACTTTAACTTACTTTAATTGAGAGCTGGTTAGATTATTTAGTCTGCCATGCTGCCAGAAACTGAAATTGAGATACAGGTACAGATATAAAAAGCAATGCCAAAGAATGCTCAAACTACTGCACAATTGCACTCATCTCACACGCTAGTAAAGTAATGCTCAAAATTCTCCAAGCCAGGCTTCAGCAATATGTGAACCGTGAACTTCCTGATGTTCAAGCTGGTTTTAGAAAAGGCAGAGGAACCAGAGATCAAATTGCCAACATCCGCTGGATCATAGAAAAAGCAAGAGAGTTCCAGAAAAACATCTATTTCTGCTTTCTTGACTATGCCAAAGCCTTTGACTGTGTGGATCACAATAAACTGTGGAAAATTCTGAAAGAGATGGGAATACCAGAACACCTGATCTTCCTCTTGAGAAATTTGTATGCAGGTCAGGAAGCAACAGTTAGAACCAGACATGGAACAACAGACTGGTTCCAAATAGGAAAAGGAGTTCGTCAAGGCTGTATATTGTCACCCTGTTTATTTAACTTATATGCAGAGTACATCATGAGAAATGCTGGACTGGAAGAAACACAAACTGGAATCAAGATAGCTGGGAGAAATATCAATAACCTCAGATACGCAGATGACACCACCCTTATGGCAGAAAGAGAAGAGGAACTAAAAAGCCTCTTGATGAAAGTGAAAGAGGAGAGTGAAAAAGTTGGCTTAAAGCTCAACATTCAGAAAACAAAGATCATGGCATCCTGTCCCACCACTTCATGGAAAATAGATGGGGAAACAGTGGAAACAGTGTCAGACTTTATTTTTCTGGGCTCCAAAATCACTGCAGATGGTGACTGCAGCCATGAAATTAAAAGACGCTTACTCCTTGGAAGGAAAGTTATGACCAACCTAGATAGCATATTCAAAAGCAGAGACATTACTTTGCCAACAAAGGTTCGTCTAGTCAAGGCCATGGTTTTTCCTGTGGTCATGTATGGATGTGAGAGTTGGACTGTGAAGAAGGCTGAGTGCCGAAGAATTGATGCTTTTGAACTGTGGTGTTGGAGAAGACTCTTGAGAGTCCCTTGGACTGCAAGGAGATCCAGCCAGTCCATTCTGAAGGAGATCAGCCCTGGGATTTCTTTGGAAGGAATAATGCTAAAGCTGAAACTCCAGTACTTTGGCCACCTCATGTGAAGAGTTGACTCATTGGAAAAGACTCTGATGCTGGGAGGGATTGGGGGCAGGAGGAGAAGGGGACGACAGAGGATGAGATGGCTGGATGGCATCACTGACTCGATGGAAGTGAGTCTCAGTGAACTCCGGGAGTTGGTGATGGACAGGGAGGCCTGGCGTGCTGCGATTCATGGGGTCTCAAAGAGTCGGACATGACTGAGTGACTGATCTGATCTGATATATATATAAAAACACCTTCAAAAACACCTATACTAATTCTTAAAATATACCTCTATAATAATTTTAAAGGTTTTCCATAAATAAATTATTTAAATTGAATTACAAAACTTGATAGCAAAATATTATCAATCTATCTTCTTAAATAGTTCCTCCCCCCACCCCCCATTTTTCTTTCTTACTTGGCTGTTAAGTCAATAAAGTGCTCTAAGGCTTGTGGGCAACAAAGTTATCTTATTCTTCTTGTTAGAGGGATTGACATTAAAAACAATCCCGCTCAGTTTCCTAACACCATGGTCAACACTTTATATTCTGAGTAGGTGAGAGTTGGTGGTAACCTTGCTAGATTTTGCAAAGTCAAGTTGTCTGTAATATAAGCTTTCTTCCCTTTCTTCACAATGAATCAACAAGTGGCCATTGAGTTTCCACCACAAATCTGTTATATGATAATGGCAAACTTGTTCTGATAGCAGTGGGATGTTAAACCAGATTTTCCATGGGGTGAGAATCTGATTAAATAGACCTTCTATGATTACTCTAACCCTGCACCTTCCTCCACAGGTTCTTTATAGTGATTTCTCAGAGAGACTAGAGTTTATTGCTTTTGGAGATTTCTCCTTTGTGGTGGTAAAGCCAGTACATAAAACACAGAAATAATTTAAGTCCTAAAAATATCCAAATCATTATAGTTAACATTAAAATACTTCAAGCGATATCCATATATATTAACTTTCTTTTACTTGAGAAGTGAACATTGGCCCATAAAGTATTGCATGTGGGTATATAATCTCTTTGTTAGAAATCTGTTGTAAATCTTGTTCTATAACTTCAAAAAATCTGATAAATATGTCTCATGAAGTTAGTATTTGCTCAGATCATTAAAACACTATCCTTTTGAGTGGTTGATAAAGTTAATTGATATGTCTTCCTGAATACTTTAAATGTCATTGAAATACTTATGTTTAAAAAAAAACTAATCTCTGCTGTTGAAAAAGAAAATAGGATAAGGAGATAGAAAAAACGCCAATTCTTTAATTACTCAGAAAAATACACTACAACATTTTCAAAAATGCTTTGTTACAAAATAATTTCAAATTTACAGAAAGGTTGTAAAAATAATACAGAGTACTTCCATGTACCCCTTACCTAGATTGTATATATATATAAATATATATATTCTACATTCTGCATATATAAAATCTATTATTTCCCATATATGTAATCTATTTTATATATATATATACACACACACACACAGGTGTATATATATTTATGTTTATTTTTTTTCTGAATCATTTGATTGAAAGTTGCAATTATCATACCCTAAGTGTATCATATGCCTAAGTGATATCATATGTATCATATGCCTAAGTATATCAGGATATATTTCCTGAGACCAAGGACCTTCCATTACATATCTATATTTCTATGATCAAATTGGGGAAATTTAGTATTGATACAATATCCTAATTTAAAATGAAATCTGTATTCAGATTTTGTCATTTTTTTTTTTCAGTAATGTCCCTTATAACAATTTTCCCCCAATCCAGGTTTCAATCAAGAATCAAGTATAGAATTTAGTGGACATGACTCTTTGGTTTCTTTTAATCTGGAACATTTCTTCAGCCTTTCTTTATCTTTTATGACACTGACATTTTTGTGGAGAAGAGGCTAGTTGATTTCTAGAATGAGTCTCAATTCATCTGATATTTCTTAATTTTGAAAGGCCTTTGAAAGAGTTGTATAAACTCACTGTCAGCCCTGCCTCCCATTCTCTCTTGAGATACTAATTTACTGACTTCTGTCCCTATCATTCTCCCAAGATTGCTTTTATTCAGGTCACCAGTGATCTTCATGTCACAAAATTCAATGGTCATTTCTCAGTCCGGCTCTTATTCAACCTTTCAGGAGAATTTGATAGAATTTATCTTCTCCTCCTCTTGAGGGTATCATACTTTCATCACCAGGCTTCGTTCATACAGCTCTTTATCTCTTTGCTCAGTGGTCCCTCCTTCTAAGTTTTGCTGGACTCAAGCTTCTATTCTGTAAAAAACAAAAGAATACATTCCTCAGTCCTCAGACTTCTTTGACTTCCACACTTCTTTTCAAGGTAGTTTTACTTGATTAGAAAATTGATTTAAATACCAGTTCAAATCTATAAAACCAGTCTGGAATTCAGTCTTGAACTCTAGATCATGTACCCAACTCTCTATCACCCACTTGGAACTCCTGGTCTATTACCAACTCTTCTGCCAGCCTTTGCACTCTATTCAGAAAAGAGTACTTACAGGGGCACTACATAACATGGTTTCACACTGATGGGTTTATCTAACCTCCTACCTCCTCTCCTCTTACTTACTCTATCCCACACACCAAGTACACTTGTACTTTGGACCTTACACTTGCTGTGCCCTCTTCCTGGAATCCTGGTCCCTTAGATACCTACATGACTTATTGTCTTACTTCAGGCTTTTAGGGAAATAACTTTTCATCAGAGAAGCGTTTCTTAACTACTTTATATAATGTTGAAATATTCCCTGCACCAGCCCTATCACTCTTTATTCAATATTCTTGTTTTATTTCTCTTTGTTGCACTTATTACTATCTTAAATACAGTCTCTCCACTCTGCCTCCTCCCCTACTAGAATGCTAACTCCAGGTGCATAGAAATTTTGCTTTGTTTATTCTCATATATGCAGATCTTAGAGTAGTCTTTGACTCATAGGAGGCTTTCAGTAAACATCTGTAAGGTGAATGAATGAATATCCTTTCAGATCTATTTGGTACATACAAGAGTCTATATAAAACTTTTTGGATAATGTGCTGTATGGTTCTGTCAATTGATTTCTTACTTAGTAGTATGTCCTGAACATCTTTTACATCACCAAATACAGATCTAAATCATTTTTAATAGCCTCAGAATATCCTGAGGTAGTATAACTGCTTTATTCAACCTTAACTGATAGACAACTGGATTGTTTTCAATTTTTTGCTATATCAAACAATGTTGTAATGAATAACCTTATATTGAAGTATTTTGTAATCTAATTCATCAAACAAATATTGAGTATCTGCTTTATGCAATTCACTGGTCTGAGGAATGAGTTGGGAAAGCAGAGACAAATGTGACATGGTTTCTGCATTCTGGGAGCTTATGATCTATTCAGAGAGAGAGATGATGATAAATTAGGATGATATATTTTAGAGAATTGTGAGTATTATATGACCAGTAGAGAAGTACAATGAGCAAGCAGAAGTGAGAGATGGGGACAACCAGAGATAAAGAAAGAGACAGAAAGGCTAACTGGAACTATGTATTTAAATTGGGCTTTAGTAAAAGTTTCAGTTGACAGAAGGTCAGGGAGGAGAAAGTGCCATATAATCAGAGGATGGTGAAATATCCTTGGATAAGTTAGGTTTCTAATTCTTCTGTCTAGAACAGAAGATGAGTGAGGGATAAGGCCAGAAATGTAGGTTGAGGCAGGAACATATGGCAGATAAGAAATCATTGTCAAGTCAAAGGACCCAGAGATAGAAAATACTTGCAAATGGACCCATTCGACATATCAGATTTTTCATTTTTGGGAAAACAGTTTGCCTGGACTCTCCTGGGCTGGGGGAATGCCGATTCATTATTTCTAGATATTCTGTTATTTGAAGAGAAACTAAAAAATCTGTCTTTTTAAAAAACTTCCTGACTTTAAAATGCTGGCTATCAACTCATATTTTTTTCACAACTTCTTTTTTTGAACCATAGAACTAAATAATAATAACAATTAAGCCCCCAGTTCACTCACTCCTGATGGACCATATGTATCCTGTGAATCCCCAATTTATAAACACTGCCCTGAACAGACACTGTCCATTAATATGGTGAATTTCATTCTTCTGGACCTTAAACCACAGCAAAAATTCCATTCTACATTGCAATCTAATATACACATGCATAAACACAGATAAATGAAGCAAAACTTTCTAGAAAACAATGCTCAATACTAACAATAGACTTAAATGAAACGAAAGCACTTTAATCTATTCTACTTCGAACTAATCTATTCTATTATAAAGATAAATGTTTGACTTGACCTACTAAATTAACTTCAGGACTCACAATGGTTTAAAATTTATTAAAAACACTTTACTGACTATGATGATTCTTTTATCCTCTGAATCTATGTTTTGTGTGTGTGTGCTCAGTCATGTCCTACTCTTTGCAGCCCTATGAGCTATAGCCTGCCAGGCTCCTCTGTCCATGGGATTTTTGAGGCAAGAATACTGGAGTGGGTTGCTATTTCCTACTCCAGGGGATCTTCCTGACTCAGGGATCGAACCCCTGTCTCTTGAGGCTCCTGCATCAGCAGGTGGATTCTTTACCACTAGCGCCACCTGGGAAACCCCTATCGGGTTGGCCAAAAAGTTCATCTGGGTCTTCCATCACATCTTAAGGATATTGTTAAGATCTAACATCTTGTTATATTGCTTAAGAGTTGCCTTCTCAGGTGTTTAGAATTTAGGAAGCCAACCAGAACATAAATAGCTCTGGGTAGGATCTGCTCTTTTCTCTTAGACCCATGGTCTCAGGAATATAACAAGTTATTTGACTCTTGGATACTGGAACTGGGGCCTCTGAGGGTCTCCATCAATCACCTTTCATATTCTGAGTCCCAAGAGCCTTGAGTCTGTAAGCCTATTATTGAGCTGGAGGAGATGGTCAGTGGGTGTCAGTGAAGAAACTATCTGTGACTAACAGCTACCTCCCCTCCAACAATGTGTCTGTGAACCTCAGCTTGAGATTGAGATCCTCTAGACCTCAAGGTCAAGTTGAGTCAACTGACCTCTTCTCCAGCTCCTACCTCAACTCCAGTCTAGGTCCTGATCAGTAGATTTACTGTGAAGGATGATTCATAAAGGACCCTCATATTTTAAGCTTCGTGTGATCGTGTGATCAGAATCCTTCTCAGTTACTAAGAAACACAAATGATTTTAGTTACCTTGGAATTAAATGTAGCCTAGAACACATCAATATTTGTCAGGCTATATTGCAAATGAGCTACTGTATTCATAATGGATGTGTCATCATCATAAATAAAACAAAAGGACATTTTCAAAAAGATGACTATCCACTCTGATGGGAGAGAAATACAAGCTTAAGAAATTAACATTCTCACCAGTGCCTTGTCTCTCTTTGCTTTGCATTATTTAGGGATCTCTGGTGACTTGACTGAAGGCCTCCCTGCCCCCCGAAACCCAGAGTGCTGAGCTTTTGGAATATACACCGCCCTCATATCAAAGGAAGGACCCCTGTTGGAAGAGTTGACATTTCCCCTCTCATCTCCAGGTTAATGGGAAGACCTGTATTCAGAGGTACATTTGTCTCAGTGGGAGCACGGTAAGACATCTTTGGTATTGATTTATATTGGTTGCAGGTACATGCTGGATCAAAGCACACGAGAGTGGGAGAAAGAAGTCAAATGCAGAGTTGATCCAGGGGAAAAATTGAAATATAGGGCATTTTACTTCCTTGTGTAGCTAGGCTGTGTAATAATAACTGGCCAACATTTATTATTTATTATTATACTATTTATATTTAAATTTTATTTTTTATTATAGCATTTATTATTTATTCTTATTATTTATTATTGAACACTCATCATGCACAAGACCAGTGGTTCACAATCCTCCTGTCTATTCAAATATCTTTGGGGGCTTTTTAAAACTACAGTTGTCCTGGCCTTACCCCCAAAGACTCTGGTTTAATTGGTCATGGCTGGGACCCAGGAAATGCTACTTCTGAACAGCTTTTGGATGATTCTAATATGCAGCCAGGGTTGAGAACCACTGTATTAGATGCTATTTAAAAGCTTTTAAATTAATAGCTCTTTCAGTCCTCATAATAAGTCTGCAAACTTGCTATTATTATTGCTATCCTCAATTTTCACATGAGAAAAGAGAGATGAAGAGAGTTAAGCATCATACCTGTGAACATACAGGCCAGCAAGGGGTGGAATTCAAGTCTGAATCCAGGCATTTGGATTCCAAAATGCAAAGCACGTTTAATGCCAAGATCAAGGGCGAGAGGAACACTTTCTGCCAGGTGTTTGGGGCAAGAGTCACGAAAAGATGACTGCAAAGGAAGACTAAAAAGAGAAGTAGAAAGTCTAAAGCATCTGCAGACCTGGCTTTATGGTTGTGCAACCGTACATGGGCTCAAAGGGGCCCCATATATGCTTTAATGCTGTGTTGCTGTCTTTAAATTCTTAATACGTTTTGAACAGGGAGCCCCACATTTTCATTTTGCACTGGGCTCCACACATTGTGTAGTCAGTCCCAAGTGTCAGACTCATGGAAGTGGAATACTGGCCATTTTCCTTGGTTTGAATCACATGTTTGGTGAGGGAGGTGATTGCTTCCCTGGAGTGATTTCAGTGATTTCCATACTTTAAGAGCACTTTTCCTGCAACTGGAAAAACAAACATCAAAGGCCTTGACAAGGGAGCAACAGAACCATGAGTTGCATGCACTCAGATGCAAAGGGCCAGAGTTAGGGGCGGATGAATAAAAAAGAGCAAATATTCTAAAAGATAGGTTTTTGCAGCTTTCTACGTAATGATTGCTAACATTTACTGAACGCTTTCTATGTTCTAAGCAGTTCAGTGTACATGCATTGTTTCCTTTAATCATTATCAGTCTATGAGATAAAAACTATCATTTATCCCCTTTTTATGGCTGAGGGAAATGAGATACAGAAAGGTTAAACAACATTCAAATTCACATAAGAGGAGGAACTGAGCTTTTAACCTGACCAGTGCACTGCCCCACTACACTATGCTGACTCTTAGAACATAATGGACCAATTTCTATGTGTTCACCTGAACTCCTGATCACTGCACTCCCAGAGATGCTCCTTCCAATCTCCTCTCTCCTAATTCCTTTATGTGGAGAGAGTGAAGTGTCATAGGAAACATTAAAAAAAAATCTGAAACTAGGAAGCACCAGTTCTTGTCCAGTTTCATCCCTGCTGTTTACTGGCTAGATAACTCCAAGCAAGTCAGTTTATTAACACATTTATTTGTACCCCATCATCGCCATTCAATAATTATTCATGAGAAGTGAAGTGAAGTGAAAGTCGCTCAGCCGTGTCCGACTCTTTGCGTCCCCATGGATTGTACAGTCCACGGAATTCTCCAAGCCAGAATATTGGAGTGGGTAGGAAATGGCAACCCACTCCAGTGTTCTTGCCTGGAGAATCCCAGGGACAGTGGAGCCTGGTGGGCTGCCGTCTATGGGGTCCCACAGAGTCGGACACGACTGAAGTGACTTAGCAGCAGCAGCAGTCGTTCCCTTCTCCAGAGGATCTTCCCAACCCAGGGATGTAACCCAGGTCTCCCGCAATGCAGGCGGATTCTTTACTAGCTGAGCCACCAGGGAAGCCCAGAAGCAATCACAAGGAGCCGGGCGTGCCCGGTGCAGGGCGCGGGGCGTAGGGCGACTCGTGGAGGCTGAAACCCGAGAAGTGAGGAAGCGGGAAAGCGATCACCGGTGGCCCGACCCACCCGCCCAGCCAGCGGCGAGGACGGCCGACTGCCCACGCTCGATCCATTAGGGGCGCAGCACGCCGCTTTGACGGCGTGGAGGAAGTAGGGGGCGCCCCTCGTCTTGGGCCCGCCGCCCCGGGAGCCCGGGAGTGGGAGTGTTAGGCACTGTGGTCCTTTCTTAAATTTCAATAGCTAATAGGAATAGGTCTCTTCCCTCTTGGGACATACCTCATTCTGAAAAGGGATTTGAGGTACTTAATTACTGGTCTCAGTTTCCATGTTTGTTAAAAAGATGTGAATTGAATTGAGTTGTGAATGAGAGCATGGGAGATAATAGCTATTTAAATGTAAAAAATAGAAGGATTGTGAGATGATGTTGTACGAATACAATCTGTTGTTACTTGGGTTTCCACCTCCTAGACAGTTCGGGCTATTTACCAAATTCCCAAGTGTGACTTGTGATTGCATGGCCAGCTATCTCATCTCCTATTTGAATCCTACACTTCTTTCAAGACTAAGAGCAAATCCTATCTATTTCAACTGATTTCTTTTTCCAGAATTCTATAAAACCTAATCTTAGCAAAGATGGTGGTTCTAAGAGTAACTATCTTTTATGGAGCACTCACCATGTGTCAGATGCAGTGACATCACTCATTTGGATCAACTCTTTTAATTCAACCCTTGCAACAACCCAATGAGATAGGTACATTTTACAGGTGAGCGGACTAAAGCTAGGGAAGGAATACTGATCCCAGATACTAATACAAGAGTTAGGATCCAAACATTATTTTGCATGGGTCTAGTTAGTGTCCAGGCTCTTAAACACTGCTGTGGTCAATCACTAATTTACTACTTCTGTTATTACATAAATATATGATATGTACAACTTTATATTCATTCAAATATTAGTATTTAACATATATTATTTTTGCATGTTGATATAACTCAACTTATTTAGTACTTAAAATATTATTGTACATTGACTTAGAACATATGTCATGTGTTAGCTTCCAAGCTCCTAGAGAAAACTATATTTTAGGCTTCATGTCATATGCAGCATTTTAAATCATGTCTTTCACACTGTACATATTAAAGCATATTGATTGACCAAAGTCCAAATGGAAAATATATAATAATAACTAATCTCAGGTCAAGTGAAAAAATCTACAAAATACTTTATATCTGTTTTCTCTTTATATGTATAATTTCTCTTGGTTTGACATCACTTCTTTGTTGTTGAAATTTTTAGAATTTTATTTAGAAAGATTTGCTTTTCTCCCAAAGAGTGGTTAATATTCCTGAGCATTTTTCCATATCCCAGGTATTGTCCAAGTGCTCTTCTACCTGCTCTCAGTCACTTAGTTTTCGTACACTGGATGAAATCAGGTACTGATGAAATCAGGCAGGTACTTTCCTGCCTGATTTACCCTTAGGCATTTATAATTACATTACATAAAGAATCTGCCTGCCAAGCAGGAGTTGAGGATTCAAACCCCAGGTCGAAAAGATTCCTTAGAGAAGGAAATGGCAACTCACTCCTGTATTCTTGCTTGGGAAATCCCAGGGACAGAGGAGCCTGGCAGACTATAGTCCATGGGGTTGTGAAAAAATCAGATACGACTTCGTGACTAAACAACAACAACAATTTACATTAACTCCTTGTAACACCAGTGATGAAGAGGAAGCAAACCTGTTTTCAACTCCAGAATGAGTCTGATTTGTCTCCTATGTCTTTGATTGTAATTGGTGTAGGGACTCAGGCATAAGATAGCCAACCATTTCTGGACAGAAGAATGGGTTCAGAAAATGGCATGTAACTCCTTATAAGCAAAGGAGACAGGAAGGGATGTTTGCTGAGGGCATTTGGAAAAGAGAAAGTCATGGAAAAAGATGACTTCCCTTGGCTGTGAACAATGTCATGACAGATTATGGTAGCCTTTTCACTGCCAGCTCAAAGACGAGGTCAACAGAGAAAAACGAAAGAATAAGACAATCCCAAAGAAACAGATTCTGGCTTGGTTAGTCTGCCCTATTTGTAGGATTTTTCATACATTGAGCCAATAAATTCTCTTTATCATTTAAGCAGAGTTGAAATGGACCTTCTGTTCCTTGTCTCTAAAACTGTTCTATTACATAAATACTCTGTATGTTAAGCATGCGTGCGTGTTAAGTTGCTTCAGTTGTGTCCGACTCTTTGTGACCCTATGGACTGTAGCCTGCCAGGCTCCTCTTCCATGGGATTCTCCAGGCAAGAATACTGGAGTGGGTTGCTATGCCTCCTCCAGAGGGTCTTTCCAACCCAAAGATTGAACCCGTGTCTCATATCTTCTGCAATGACAGGTGGGTTCTCTACCACTAGTGCCACCCTGGGAGCCCCTGTTATGTAATATACCAGTATTAACATAAAAGGATATACCGAAAATCAAAATACAATAATAATAAAATACATATAACGTCTGCAGAGTGCATAATATTTTAAAATTTGTCTACTACGCATTTTTTCATATAAATTTATTTATTTTAATTGGAGGCTAATTACTTTACAATATTGTATTGGTTTTGCCATACATCAACATGAATTCTCCATGGGTGTACACGTGTTCCCCATCTTGAACCCCTCTCCCACCTTCCTCCCCGTACCATCCCTCTGGGTCATTCCAGTGCACCAGCCCCGAGCATCCTGTATCATGCATCAAACCTGGACTGGCGATTCGTTTCACATATGATATTATACATGTTTCAATGCCATTCTCCCAAATCATCCCACCCTCACCCTCTTCCACAGAGTCCAAAAGACTGTTCTATACATCTGTGTCTCTTTTGCTGTCTCACATACAGGGTTATCGTTACCATCTTTCTAAATTCCATATATATGCATTAGTATACTGTATTGGTATTTTTCTTTCTGGCTTACTTCACTCTGTATAATAGGCTCCAGTTTCATCCACCTCATTAGAACTGATTCAAATGTATTCTTTAATGGATGAGTAATACTCCATTGTTTATATGTACCACAGCTTTCTATCCATTTGTCTGCTGATGGGGATCTAGGTTGCTTCCATGTCCTGGGTATTATAAACAGTGCTGCGATGAACATTGGGGTACTACGCTGCGCATTTTAATCTCATTGAGATTCTATAAGAGTAATAGGTTACACAGAAAAGATTGCAGTAGAATTATATCTCGGAGAAGGCAATGGCACCCCACTCCAGTACTCTTGCCTGGAAAATCCCATGGATGGAGGAGCCTGGTGGGCTGCAGTCCATGGGGTCACGAAGAGTCAGACATGACTGAGCGACTTCACTTTCACTTTTCACTTTCCTGCATTGGAGAAGGAAATGGCAACCCACTCCAGTATTCTTGCCTGGAGAATTCCAAGGACAGGGGAGCCTGATGGGCTGCCATCTATGGGGTCACACAGAGTCAGACATGACTGAAGTGACTTAGCAGCAGCAGAATTATATCTAATTTACGAGATAGGTTCTATAATTATATATAGTTACAGTTACCTTTGAGAATCCCAGCCTTCAACATGTACGACTTAGCCAGCTTCCCGTTTCTGTCTCTTACACTGTTCATTCTATTCGTCAAAAATATTTATTGAGCACATTCTATGTGTCATATACTAGCATGGAGACATGACAAGTTCTCTGATCAGATGAAAGTTACTTCCTAGTGTATAAGAAAAGTATTAAATAGGTAAACAACATAATTATAAACTGGGATAGTTTCTGGAAAGATTGGGATTACTGAGATGAACAAGGAGAAGCAGACTTTTAGTGAAGGTTGTCAGCGAAAACTTTTCTGAGGAGGTGACTGAGCCCTGAGGGATGAGGGTTGACAAATGCCCAGGGGATGATTGCAGACAAAAGAAAGAACAATAATGGCAAAGACCTTGGCTGGGAAAATTTTTGATGTGTGTGAGGAACGGAATAGTCTACCTGGACAGTAGTGAAAGATGGGGAGAGACTAGGAGATGAACTCACAGAGGAAGATGATGGTTATATGCAAAATCTTCCTGTAGAACACGGTATGGGAATTTGAGTTTTATACTAATGAAGATGAAAGGCAAAGTCAATGCAAGACTTTGAGCAATGTAGCGGCCTGTTCTGATTTGAGGTTTAAAAAAATCATCATGACAAAGGGTAAGAGAGGAACATAAACCAAGTTAGGGAGCTACTGAAGTTCAAAAATGTTTTACTGACGTGTGGTTGAAAATATTTCCAAAAATATCTTTGATGAAAAACCTGCAGACCTTGGTCATGTTTGGATGTTAGGAGTGATAACACTTAGGCATCAGTGATGATGCTTAAGGTTTTGTCTTAATCATCTGGGGGCAGAGGGATGCCATATTCAAGAACAGGACTATAATATGAGCATTAGAATGAGAACAGAAGAGCTCTTATTAGTACCTCTCAAGTTTGAGATACATAGGGACATGATATTGTGCAATTTGAAAGAAAAAACAAAGAGGGGTCTAAATGATCTGTTCAAGTCATATGATAAATAAGTGGAGAACCTGAGCTTGAACTTAGGTGTGTCTGAAAACACAGGTGGCTCCCTTCATCACAAGCCCGCAAGATTTTAGCAGTGACTGACCAACTGAGTTGTCATTAGATTATCAAACACCTCACAAATAGTAATGAATACATGCTTACAAGCTTCACAATGGTAGCAACAGCTTTGAAGTGTTTGTGAGCATCTCCATTGACAAGCCCCACAGAGCCAAGATGGAAATGTCAATAGTGCTATAAGGCTAAGCTGGTTGATGGAATGAACAGCAGTTATTTTCTTCCTTGGCTAATTTTCCTGGCCTTTGGGGTATCAACAGCTCCAGTATTTCAACTGTAGAAATTTCTTTTGCTAGGTAACTACAGAAGCTATATACAGCAGTTGTGTTATATAACAGAGTTCCATACAACAGCATATACTAGTAGGTGAAATCAGATAATGACACAAATTATTATGACTTTATTCTTGCCCACTACACCATTATTATCCATAATACCATTCTATATTTTAATCTTATTGTGTCCTTATATGAGCCCGATAATTTAGGTTTTGCATGCATTTTTATGATTATTATTGTAGTAGAGTTGCATCTTATTTGGTTCAGTTCAGTTCAGCTCAGTTGCTCAGTCATGTCTGACTCTTTGCTACCCCATGGACTGCAGCAGGCCAGGCTTCCCTGTCCATCACCAATTCCTGGAGCTTGCTCAGACTCATGTTTATCGAGTCTGTGATGCCATCTAACTATCTCGTCCTCTGTCATCCCTTTCTCCTGCCTTCAATCTTTCTCACCATCAGGGTCTTTCCAGTGAGTCAACTCTTCACATGAGGTGGCCAAAGTGCTGGAGTTTCAGCTTTAGCATCATTCCTTCCAAAGAAATCCCAGGGCTGATCTCCTTCAGAATGGACTGGTTGGATCTCCTTGAAGTCCAAGGGACTCTCAAGAGTCTTCTCCAACACCACAGTTCAAAAGCATCAATTTTTTGGCACTCAGCTTTCTTTATAGTACAGCCCTCACATCCATACATAACTACTGGAAAAACCATAGCTTTGACTAGCTGGACCTTTGTTGGCAAAGTAATGTCTCTGCTTTTTAATATGCTGTCTAGGTTGGTCATAGCTATTCGTCCAAGGAGCAAGCATATTTTAATTTCATGGCTGCAGTCACCATCTGCAGTGATTTTGGAGCCTAAGAAAATGAAGTCTGTCACTGTTTCCATTGTTTCTCCATCTATTTCCCATGAAGTGATGGGACCAGATGCCATGATCTTAGTTTTTTGAATGTTGAGTTTTAAGCCAGTTTCTTCATTCTCCTCTTTCAGTTTCATCAAGAGGCTTTTGAGTTCCTCTTCACTTTCTGCCATAAGGGTGGTGTCATCTGCATATCTGAGGTTATTGATATTTTTTCCCAGCAATCTTGATTCCAGCTTGTGCTTCTTCCAGCCAGGGATTTTGCATGATGTACTCTGCAATAAATTAATAAGCAGGGTGACAGCATACAGCTTTGACGTACTCCTTTCCCAATTTGGAACCAGTCTGTTGTTCCATGTCTGGTTCTAACTGTTGCTTCTTGATCTGCATACATATTTCTCAGGAGGCAGGTCAGGTTGTCTGGTATTCCCATGTCTTTAAGAATTTTCCACAGTTTGTTATGATCCACCCAGTCAAAGGCTTTGGCAAAGTCAATAAAGCAGAAATAGATGTTTTTCTGGAACTCTCTTGCTTTTTTCTATGATTCAACGGATGTTGGCAATTTGATCTAAAGAACGGAAGCAGAATCTTGTGTATAGTCATAGATACCCCTGAGAATTCTATCTTTCAAAAAGTCCAACACAGCTAGTTTTCCCATAAATATAATTCATTTGTATCTATTCTACTCACAATTTGTAAAATGGATGATTTCTCTTTTGGATCATGCCATACCAAAAAACAGAGGCACAATACAGCAAGATGCTCACCATTTCTTCATTCCTTTTTCTTTTCTTCCATATTTCCCTCCATCCATTCCTTCCCTAAATTTTATGGCCTCCTCCTGCTGCTGCTGCTGCTGCTAAGTTCCTTCAGTCGTGTCTGACTCTGTGCGACCCCATAGACGGCAGCCCACCAGGCTCCACCATCCCTGGGATTCTCCAGGCAAGAACACTGGAGTGGGTTGCCATTTCCTTCTCCAATGCATGAAAGTGAAAAGTGAAAGTGAAGTCTCCCAGTCATGTCCGACTCTTCACGACCCCATGGACTGCAGCCTACCAGGATCCTCCGTCCATGGGATTTTCCAGGCAAGAGTACTGGAGTGGGGTGCCATTGCCTTCTCCAATGGCCTCCTACAGGGCACATATTATTTTAGACACTGGGAATACAGTGATGAACCAGAGTGGCAAGCAGAATGCAGCAACAATGGTCTAGGTCCCCCTGACACATGGTCATTGCCATTAATGATAGCAAAACTCTTGTACGAGAGATATTGTTTCCCTCTCTGGGCACTTACATTTGAGCTTGCATAAGCTAAACTCCAATAACACACAATTCCGTATTCCAATAATATATATGAAGAAATAGGCTTTGTAAATACAGTAAAGTTGTTTTGAATCTAAGTTTTCAAAGTTAAAGTCCTAAGTTCTGTCCGCATGAGTATCTCTCTCACTCCTTTACATAGTCTCTTGGACCTAAAGTCTGTTGGTCTCCATGTCCCTCCTAAAATCTGACCACTTGTGTCCTTAGTCTTGCCTTTAGCTTACTGACTTTACCCTGTGTAGATATGAATTTTCAAGTATTTATCCTAGTCTTGTGTGTTTGTGCTCCATCTCTTCAGTTGTGTCCAACTCTTTGCAACTCTATGGACTGTAATCTGCCAGGCTCCTCTGTTCACGGGGTTTTCCAGGCAAGAATACTCGAGTGGGGTTGTTATCCCCTCTTCCAAGGGATCTTCCTGACCCAGTGATCAAACATGTGTCTCCTGCATTGCAGGTGGATTCTTTACCCAGTGAGCCACCTGGGAAGCCCTATCCTAATCTTAGCTTTACCTTAATAAAGGAAGTAAGAAAAGGATTCTTAATGTCTTCATGGCTTGGTCTTCTTGAAATCCTTGACTCTTGGTCAAGATTAGTCTAGGCATGGCTATTGAATAGGAAGGGCCTGACTTCACTTTACTGACATATTTCCTTCCAGCTTCCCCAGAGATTCCATTATATTCCTACAGCCCAGGTAGGAGATTGTCATTGTTACTGATGATAAAGCTATTTAGGTGAATGTCCCTCTGCAGAATCATTTATCTTCCATTCCAAGTTATACAATACACAAGGCTCTGATCAAAAAAAAAAAAACAAAACAAAAAAACACAACAAAAAACAAAAACCCCTGTGATTTATTACGGTTTCTATTTAGGACTATGTTTAAAGACACGATGCCCTACATTGTGGGATTGTTAAAGCAAGAAATATCCAAATAATTAAATTTAGAGTAGAAAAATTGGTGTGAGGGAGGAAAGAGCATTATCTAAAGTACATAAAATTCTTACTGTTAAGACTTTAGAACCCTTTGACTGTGTCATGTCAGTTTGTCCTCTCTCATTACCGGGTAAAAGTAGAAAACCTAAGTGATGTCTCTTCATTTATCTGAGCGTACTGTGTTACAGAGCTGGTTTAAATGTTTTGGAGTAGTTGCCACTGCAATTTTATGATATAATGACTTGGTTTAATGTCATGTTGGTACAGTGAAGTTTTTACATTTACCTGAGATAAGGTATGAAAGGAAACAAATGATTACTCACAAACAGGAAACTTTTACAAGTTAGTTTTTAATAATAAGAGAGATTAAAAAATGAAGTCTTCTGTAAATAGAGCAGTATCATTGGGTAGAAAGAATTGCTATGAACTGGGTACTGAATTGCTATGCCCTTATTTCACTGTGGAACTTTGAACATGTTGCCACATGTCTGGACCTTGGTTTCTGTCAAGGTAAGTAATGTTAGCTGCAATGCCAGACAACCTCAATATTTCAGTGATTTAATCAAATGAAAGTTTCTTTCTCATTCACCTCAGCCTAAGGAGTGTGTGTGGGGAGGTGGACTCTGACTTTTCCATATTGTAGCTTCATCATCTTTAACACATGGTTTCAAAATTACTACTATTTTAAAGTTTTCTAATGGTTAACACCATTGCCCTCATGAGGAAGCCATCTTTAACACTAAAGTTATTTTTTTCTTGTAGGGTGTTTTTCCTCTTATCCTTTTCTTACTGCACTGAATGATTACAGCATTAATTTGGATAATAATGGAAGAAACATAACTCTTTGATACTAAACTATTGTATTCCAAGAAAATGTTTAGGCTGTAGCTCATAATATTTTAGATTTCTTAATTAAGGTTTTAAAATAACAAATCTAGTAACATTTCAGTTTGATCATTCCAGAAGTGTTCTTCACAAAACCTCAGCCATAAAACCAAAAATGTCTAGTTTATTCAGAAGAAAGTTATTTTTTTCCAAAAAACATTTCCCCAAATTCTTTTATGGAATTACAGGGTTTTTTTTTTTTTTTTTTAATCCAGATTCTTCTCTCTTTTCTTTCTCCTCCAAGAAGAGCACTGAAATGCTAAGTATTACCAAGTAGTCTTTTTTCTTTCCTTTTATTTAAGTAGACTATCTACCAACATCTTGAGGAACACATTTTGATTAATACCATTGGAGGAAGTATGAAGAATTAGAAGACTGTAATAAAATATTGAAAAGAAATTAAAAACTTGTATTTGGAGTGGATTAATTTGATAAATATGTGGGACAAATTGGTGAAGGATTGGACCAGAGAGGCATGCAAATACATTTGAGGTCTTTAATTAAAGCAAATAACCCAAGTTATTATTAAAACAGTAACCCAAGCCAAATAAGCAAGTTTAAAAAAAGTAAATGAAAAACAAAGGACTATTGAATCTGCTATTTCAAAAGAAAAAAATTTTAAAAAAAGAGTGAACAATAACTCAGAGTGGTAAAAAGGGGGAAAGCAGTATATAGACTATAGAAGACAGAAAAGCAGGGTAATTAAAACAATAGTGTTGAGAGAGACATCTTGGAATTTATTTCTTGGCTTTGCCTTACTACCTATGGGACTCAGGGAAAGTGGCTTCACCTCTCGGACCCTAAATGTATTCTCTTGAATACACAGACATAATTAGAATACCTACTACATGCTGTTGTTGAGAGGATTTAAAAGCATATTGCAAGCACTCATAAAGGAGCTTTTATTATCATTTTTCTTTTTTTATTGAAGTATAGTTGGTTTATAATGTTGTATTAGTTTCAGGTATACAGCACAGTGATTCAGTTTGTATGTATATAAACTGAATATACATAATATATGTATATATAATATATATGTATAATATTTTTCAGATCCTTTTTTCTCTTATAGGTTATCATAAAGTATTGAGTATACTTCCCTATATTATCACTTTTCCTATTGATTTTTACTACTTTTGAGAAATTTGGAATGAAAACTGGATTTTTATTATAAATAGGGGATTCAGTTATTTTAAAATGTTTTTTGGAAAAATTATGGAGCCTCATTCTTCAAACTACTATAAGGGGTTAATACAGCATGACTAGTAAAAGGTAACTGTGGTTGAAGGGAGAAGTCCATCTACTTGCTTCCATTCCTTTTCCACACTGCGGTGTTGTTCAAAGAAGCAGTGTAGCAAATTAGGAAATCTATAGTTTATTCTTTGAAAACCATGGCTAAAACTAAACTAAACTAAAACTAAAACTAAACTAAACTAAAGTGGCAACATTTAAGATGAACTGTGAGAAGCTCGGAGAAGGCAATGACACCCCACTCCAGTACTCTTGCCTGGAAAATCCCATGGACGGAGAAGCCTAGTAGGCTGTAGTCCATGGGGTCACTAAGAGTCAGACATGACTGAGCGACTTCACTTTCACTTTTCACTTTCATGGGTTGGAGAAGGAAATGGCAACCCACTCCAGTGTTCTTGCCTGGAGAATCCCAGGGACAGGGGAGCCTGGTGGGCTGCTGTCTATGGGGTCGGACAGAGTCGGACACAACTGAAGTGACTTAGCAGTTAGCAGCAGTGAGAAGCTCATGGTACAAGTAGAAGATTTGTTTCCTCATAGTAGAGACAAATAAGTATGTCCTATCCAGTGTGAAGCACATGGGGTCCCCCAAAAGCTGAATTCAAGTGCTGTAGAGGAGAAAGAGTGAATTGCTTTCATTATTCCAAATGAAAATTTAGGTTACATGATAGTTATTATAACTTTGTGGGGAAGGTGCTGGGACTTATTCACTCTCAGATCCCCAGTGTCTCTTTCAATATATGCCACTTAATGATATGCTCAGTAAATAGCAGAGGAATAAATGAATGATGAAACAAGTGGCTAAAGGAATAAATCTTTGCATGAAAGGGGCTAGTACACATGGAAGTGTATAAATAGATAAAAAGAAACAGAAAGAAGAATAAATCCAACTTGGCTACAACTAGATGCACTGAATGAAGCAGCAAAACTTCGTGATTTGTAAGAAACAAAATTGCTGAACTACATGATCCTCTTTGAGGTTTAAAGCCCACAATTCTATGTTTTGTGAGTTCTGCTACTGCTAAATCACTTCAGTCGTGTCCGACTCTGTGTGACCCCATAGACGGTGGCCCACCAGGCTCCCCCGTCCCTGGGATTCTCCAGGCAAGAACACTGGAGTGGGTTGCCATTATGAGTTCTAACATTCTCTAACTCTTTAAGCTTAACTCCAGGTTGTATTAGTAGTAGTACGTTTGATAGAAATTTGGGATGCAGGAGGGAAAGCCCATTTGGAAAAGACAATAAAAGAATATACTTTGAGATCTATTGTATTAGAATATTGACATTGAAGCAGAACTACCTAGTAGACAATGGAGATATGGAAGAAACTAGAATGCATAAAGATTAAACATTGTGGTTCTCAAGTTCCTTCCCTCCAGGAGAATAGTTTTGTAGTGAGGAGCAGTCTGCTAACTGAGCATTTTCCATGTGCCCTGCGCATTAGTCATTATGTAATACCGAAGGTGTGGAGAGCACCCAATTGGGTGAATTGGTTACATGGAGGTCCGTGAATAGGGAGACTAAAGCAATGATAACGATAATACCTTGCATTTACTAAGCATATACAGTGTGTCAAGTACATTAGTATTTGCATGTATCTTTATAGTCTTTCCAGCAATTCTGTGATATAGAGCAGGGATCTGTAAACTTTTTCTGTTATTATTATATTATATATTATTTTTCTGTTATCATTATCACACGGTAAATATTTTAGACTTTGTTGACTGTACAATCTCTGCTATAGCTACTCAACTTTGCCCTTGTAGAGGAAAACAGTCATAGATGACATGTAAATGAGTAAGAGTAGATTTGTCCCAATAAAAATTTATTTGCAACCCGTGGATGTAGGTCATCACCCCCATTAGTGTCTTTTAATCTACAAAACCAGCTCAAATCTGTCTATACCAGAGCCTGTTCTGTTAATCACACCACTACATTGCTCAAAATAGGCTTCAGAAAAAACTGGATTGGAAAGAAAAAACTGGTAATAGACAGGGAGATCAGATGGCAAAAGTCCAAATGTGATCCAATAACACTAAAATGAGGGAGATAAAGGTAGCAATGGCTGGGAGAGAATGAGTATTGGTCCATTGTAGGGATAGAATCTGCATGGATTGCCAACTGACGGGATATATGATGATGCACCAGGATCTGAAAACAGATCCTGACATTGTGCTTGTAAGCCGTGACTGTTAAAAAAGAGAAAACACCACTTCATCAAGATGAACCAGCTCTACCTTTATGCATCAAAGTACTGCCTTATCCCAAGCATGAGGACAATACATGGGGTATGACCATCGGTGCAAATCTCCTGAACAAACTCTCTGTCTGACCAGAGCCTCAACACTATCCAGTACAAGCCCATCTTCCCTTCTTGACCTGGCCCTGACTTTGCCCTTAATCACAGAAATACTTGGAACAGCACTTGGCACAGTTGTCCAGGGGAAGTCCCTGTAAATCTGTGACAAACTATGTCACTCATATAAATGTTCTTGCAGCTACAGATGGTTCACAGGGCCCCAAAAATGCCCTTTCATGTTTCAGATGAGTTCTTATGCTTTTGCTGGCCACATTGCCCATCTCTGAGAGATGCCACAGAGTCTGTGCATGGCTCAGTACCCAAGCTTTCTCTACTCCTTTCATTGGAGACAAATTCTTTTTTCCTGTTTCCTGCTTTTTGTAGCTATGTGTGAGCCTAAGCTAGGGTCTGCCTTCAATTGGAGCTATTTATTCCCAAGATTGTCTCCTTAACTTGACTGGGGGCAAGTTGAGGGCTGATGTTCTTCTAGTCTTTGGATTAGAACACAGCGAGTCTGCTAGTTTAATACAACATCAGATAATAAAGGCCCCAGAAATCTCAGGTGGATACAGGAAGGGGATGAGGGACTATGAGGGCTCATGAACAAATTTTTAGAAGCACAGAAGTAGAGATAAAAACAATGTTAAAGTTTTCACAACATCTTTACATGCCAGAGAAATATGAAGTGAGGTGTACTTCCTTCTGGTGATAAAAGAAACATTTGGTAGCAGACATTTTTTAAACTTTTTAGTACACATACCTAAATAGATTTCAGGTGCTCAGAAAATTTAGAAAATAAGAATGCCATGGAGGTAGAACTGATGTTGTTATTCTTACTATAGAAGCTGATACTGTCAGGAACTCAAGTTTCCAGTCTGCCTTACAAGTTCAAGCATGGGCTAAGACAAACTTAGTCTATCAGGCTGCCCACTCCAGGCTTTGAGTGGTTTCTTGGTTTTGGATCTTCCAAGAGCTCACCCTGAGGCATGGTTTTTGGTTAGTTTGTTTATTTGGGGAGTAATCCCTAGTAGCTCAAGGGGAGGAATAGAAAAGTGAGGGGGAGGGTGGAGAAAGCTCACTAAAAGGAATGTTGATGAGCAGATTACAGCTATAAACAGATGAGTTGCAATCTTCCTGACTACAGTTTAAGAAAGCTTCTAGAAAGCAGGCAAGAAGAGCCTCAGTTGAGCTATTTAGCCACCAACTTCTATACATCACTGGTTGAGGTTTTTCCCAGTACATGGGCCAAGTGAGCTCTTGACCACCAAAGAAAGTCCCAGGAGGCAAAGTAAAAAGACACAAGAGAGATGGGAGATTTCCAGAGTGACAAGAATTGCTTGCTGTAGTCACATCAGTGCTGGGCCTAGGGGATATGGGGCAGGGTCGGGGGTGGGGGGGCATCAACAGCAGCTGCTCCATGTTGGGGACCTAGGTGCTAAAAGAACAAAACAGCAGGGGAATCTTCTGTAGTGAGGAAGTCCTGGCTGAAGCACTCAGAATCATGGATCATCATCCATCAGGGGAGAGTGCCACAGTAGTTAGGGATTTATTCTAAGGTCTTTTCATTCAGCCTTCATGACCACTTCTTCACATCAGGTGGGGAGGAAACAAAGCCTTGGGGAGGAAAATATAACTTGTCCATGATTATACAATTACTATTACAAGATAAGATGTTCCTGTTCAAAAAGTGCATAATCAATAGTCCACAAACGGTGGCTGTTCTTAAAATTTAGGGGAAATTAGAATGTCATAATAATACTAGTAGTGACAATTTCAGCTCTATGTACAGCGCATTTATCATACATCTTGTTGACTTTGTTTCTTTCATATCGAGGTAGTTCTAGTCTCTTTTTACAGATGGGAAAACTGAGGCTCCGATATGTAATAATTTGCCCAAGAAGCTATGGAATCGATTGCAGTCTCAGTGCAAGTTGTCTGAGTCTCTCTACCCAGCATGCGTCCACCTTCCCTGCACCTCCCAGTAGGCAGCAGCTGACAAATGTGCTATGCAAACAGTGCAGTTCATTTCCCTTGTATGTGTACGCCTCTCTGTATTCAATTCCCATGAAACCTTTCATGAGGTTAAAGTATCTGTTTGCAGAAGTTTTGAAAAATCCCACTGTTGCAAAGGAAAACACAAAATCTTTATACATATTTCAGTTTCCCTAGTTGCAGAATGGAGTTAGCAAACAGTTGATGTAACCACCTGGTTCTCTGGAGAGATGAAAGATTTAGAGGGCATGTGAAATCTGGAGAAATGGTTCCATAGAGAATTAAGACCCTTTTAAAGGAAGTCTCTGGTTGTTACAACTGGATACATACAAGTATTTCCTCAGGGTTTAAAAAAGAATGAAATTAGATTTTACAAAATATTTTCCTACTATTTCCTACTAGTGACAGTTTGCTGATCTAAACATCTGGATTTTGTGTGCTTTCTCTCATTTTGGAAAGACTAGGTATGAAAGTGAATGGCATTCCAGATGAAATGTTAGAAATTTTGGCTGTACACAGTTGTCCCCATAACCTACAGAAACGTGTAGCTCTGCCAAGGCAGGTGATGTAAGGCTGAAGGATGGAATGGGTCACATTAGAGTCAGTTCTTTTTATCATCACCCCCAAATGCACTGAGGTGCTTGGAGTTTTCAACACATTGAAATCTGTGTGTTAATTAAGTCATGACCTTTGCATATTTGACCATTCAGTTTGTTTTTTTTTTTTTTCTGATGCTCCCAGGGTAAAAATGAATACAAAAGTAATTAATCCCAGGCCTCGATTATTGGACTATTAGAATCAGATAACAAAATAATTCCTCTTGGGTTTCTTCCTGATACAAATGTCAAACCCAAAGGGGTGAGAATAGACTAGAAAAAGAAGAACATTATTAGAAACTGGGATCAACTAATGTATGCATAATCACTCATTTGGAATCAATATGTTGTACAAACCAGCAGAAAGAGATGCTATGGGCTGGGAATGCTGTATCAAGGTAAATTTTTATACAGAACATATATGCTGAGCGGTTTCCCTGATAGCTCAGTTGGTAAAGAATCCACCTGCAATACAGAAGACCCCAGTTCAATTCATGGGTTGGAAAGATCCACTGGAGAAGGGATAGGCTACCCACTCCAGCATTCTTGGGCTTCCCTTGTGGCTTAGCTGGTAAAGAATCTGCCTGCAATGAGGGAGACCTGGGTTCGATCCCTGGGTTAGGAAGATCCCCTGGAGAAAGGAATGGCTACCGACTCCAGTAGTCAGACATGACTGAGTAACTTTCACTCACTATGTGCTGAGCAGGACTGGGCCATTCTTCAAGTTAGCACTTTGGGTTTATCTGTTACTGCTTAATGAAATACATCATATTCAATGGCTTAAACAAAACCCATTTTATTTATTTGCTCCCAAATCATAGCTGGACTGCTCCACTGGGGCTGGAAGCTCCACTTCTAAGATGGCCTCAGTCACATGGCTGGCAAGGTGCTGCTGGCTGTTGACTGGGAGCTTGACTGGAGCTCCTGGCTGGGGCCTCAGTTCTCTTTGATGCTGGACTTCTCCCAGCAAGGCAGCTTTAGGATAGTCAGACCTAACCCGACAGGGGCTTCCCCCAGAGTGCAGAAGCCGAAGCCATAGGCTTTCTTAAGACAAACACATCATTTCTGTTACACTCTGTTGGTCACAGAGAGGGTCCAGGTTTAAGGGGAGGGAGCTACTAATGGGTATGAACACCTGGAGTGTCCTTCATTAGGGGTCATTACAGTCTACTATGTCAGCTCTGTATATAATAACTTAGAACCAATTTATGCACTTTCCTTTGAGAATTTGTGTGCAAAGATGTGAAATTTTTCATGGTGCCCTGAGATGGAGTGTGCAGCCATTCTTGTTGGCTGGAGAAGAATGTGAGTGCGAGAGAGGTGTGGAACTGGACATTTATGAGATGTTGAAGTAGCACTGTCCTACAAACTGTTTTCAAAAATACACAGTATTACCTGTTTGTACTTGTAAAATGTCAGGAACAATGTGAAACCTATCAACTACTTGAGATACATGTTTAGCATAAATTGTTTGAATAATTTCCCCATTATGCTTTCAAGCAATGAAGATTTTAAGCAATTTGATTTAAATATTAATACATAGTACTAAATCTCCATTACTCTGGAAAAATTGTGGAGACTTGGGTAAAAATTTCAGCATACAGTGATCATTCAGCAGGCACACAATCCTTTCTTCTAGGTGAGGAAAAACTGTAACCTAGCAATGGAGGAAAATCCCTTCTGGTAAAATTCAGACTTAAGTATTACTGAACATACCTCCATCAAACATGGTTATCCTTGCCAGCATCATTAAAATTTGATAATTCATTACTTAACTTTCTGGAAATGTATCAAAATGAGGGTCTCTACCCTTGCTAATGGGACTTTTAAAACACATCTTGGAAGTTTATATCCTAAAGCAATGTACCCGTTGATCAAAGTTTTTGAACCTACAAGTTTCATGATCATTTTCATAATGATTTCTGCCTGATCTTAATTTCCCTAAAGACTGCCCAGCTTGTTAGAAGGGATATTTCCTAATTTATATACCTTGTTATGAGGTAGCATCAAAGAAGATGGCTAAGCACTTGTAGCCTGAGTCATGACAAAATGGAGCTAGTCAACAATTACTGAAAATGCTCTCTCTCTGTCACACTGCTGCTGCTGCTGCTGCTAAGTCACGTCAGTCGTGTCTGACTCTGTGTGACCCCATAGACGGCAGCCCACCAGGCTCCCCCATCCCTGGGATTCTCCAGGCAAGAACACTGGAGTGGGTTGCCATTTCCTTCTCCAACCCATGAAAGTGAAAAGTGAAAGGGAAGTCGCAGCTGCTGCTGCTGCTAAGTCACGTCAGTCGTGTCTGACCCCTAGCGACCCCATGGGCTGCAGCGCACCAGGCTCCTCTGTCCGTGGGATTTTCCAGGCAAGAGTACTGGAGTGGGCTGCATTGCCTTCTCCCTCTGCCACCCAGTGTTAAATTATTATTATCACCATCTCCATGTCACTTTTTTTTTTTTTTCCAAAAGAAAAAACCTGAAATACAAAAGAAATAATTATGCAAATTAGCAGAGCCAGGATTCAAACCTTCACAGGTTTGGATCTAGGTCTAAATGATGAATTCTTGTGGGGCTAAGGCACACCTTTCTAGACTGGTGGTTCTCAAATGTGTTCCATGTACTGGGATTTGTGGGAGGGCAGAATTGTGATCCCACTCTAAATCTACTGAATCAGAAGCTCTGGGGGCAGAGGCCCAGTGATGTGTGTTTTCTCCCTCCTAGTGATTCCAATACATGCTTAAGGTTGAGAATCACTTATTTTGACATCTACTTCGAGAAAAATGCTATAAATTACAGGTTTCACTGATTAGTGCTATGACTCCAAGGGCTTCTCAGGACATTTACTACTCAACAAAGATCAACATACCTCACAGAGTGATCCACATCTGGCAAACATCCCAGATATAATTTGACAAAATGGTCTTGTCTTTCACATTTGGCTTAGAATCTGAATTTGTTCCATGTCCCTACTCTCCAGTTGAGTCTATGCTTCAGTTTCCTTGTATTAAAATATAGATAATGATGCTTGCTTTCTTCTCTCACAGAAATAGTCTAAAAATTAATGAACTGTATTAAATTCTTTCAGTTCCTGGAAGAAAGGCAGTATATAAACACTGTATTAATATTTGAAACAGGTTAACTTTTTCTATGTGAATAAAAGTCTTTTTTTCTTTTGGTAATCAAACATGCTGCCTTTTCCCCAGAGAGTTTTTTTATTTTTTTCAAAAATTTCTTCTTTAAAGGCACAAGACATTTCTTTCTCAACACCAGGAGGAAGGATATCAAGATGAGAAAGCACTTTTTCTGAGAAATCCTAAAGTTTTAAAAATTCCTGATTTCACTAGTGATAAGAGAGAATGTCGGAGAAGGCAATGGCAACCCACTCCAGTGTTCTTGCCTGGAGAATCCCAGGGACGGGCATCCTGGTGGGCTGCCGTCTATGGGGTCGCACAGAGATGGACACGACTGAAGTGACTTAGCAGCAGCAGCAGCAGCAGCAGCAAGAGAGAATGTGGCGATATACCAGGAACACTAGGTTAGAGATCCAGTAATGCCAAGTTTAAGCTATTTTACTTTTTAGTTTTATAAATTAGGGTGGCCTCTTCCTCTTTCTTGGCTTCAGTTTACCAAGCTGTAAAAAGTGACAACATAGCACAGAATTATAAAGTACAGGCCCTGGCTTCAAAGAACTGGGTGTGATCCTGACTTGGCTATTCATCACCTGTGTGACTTTATGGGTTAGTTATGTACCCTCTCTAATCTTTCATCTACTCATATGTAAATTGAGAATGTGTGTGTGTGTGCGTGTGTTAGTCACTCAGTCATGTCTGACTCTTTGTGACCCCATGGACTGTAGCCTGCCAGGCTCCTCTATCCAGGGAATTCTCCAGACAAGAATACTGGAGTGGGCAGCCATTCTCATCTATAAGGAATCTTCCCAATCCAGAGATCAAACCTGGGTTTCCTGCACTGCAGGCAGATTCTTTACCATCTGAGCCACCAGGGAAGCCCACAATGAGAATAGTGAAAGGATTAAATAAGGCAGTACATTTAAAGTGCTTAGCTCAGTGACTGGCACTCAACAAGGAGTGCTGGCTATTGTGATCATTAAAAAAAATTCATTTGTATACTAGATAATCCCAAAGAGGTCTTGCTGCTTTGGAATTTTAGGATACCTTTTGAAGTTTCTCTCAGACTCTCCGGTTACTTTCTTCCCTAGGACTCAACATTCAACATGTAGTAATTGAGTACTTACAATGGGCCTGGACCGTTCAAAGCATTAGGGGTACATTGAGCACAGATAAACATCCTCGTCCTTCAGAAACCTTCATGCAAGGATGAGCTGGCCTTTCTTGAACTCTTCAGAGTGTGTGGGAGTACTCAATACATCTTAGTTCCATTGAATGGAATTCCTTTTTTGGACTGAAAAATCTTCAACACAAATAGAAAAGTATTTTTCTTAGCCTTCACCTATTCAAGGTGATAGATACTCCCTTTGATGAGTGTTTTGCTTGTTTATTTTTATGAAAAACTAGGTTACCTCTCAGCAAATGTGTAAAGAATTGTGGGAAGAAGGTGAATGTCTTTACTTCTTCTTGCCTGGATTGAGAGATGACTTCATAAATTGGGGTGGGTTGGGGAAGGAAGGCATAGAAGCTTAATTAACAGAGCAAAAGACATTTCGGAGAAGGCAATGGCAACCCACTCCAGTACTCTTGTCTAGAAAATCCCATGGACGGAGGAGCCTGGTAGGCTGCAGTCCATGGGGTCTCAAAGAGTCAGACATGACTGAATGACTTCACTTTCACTTTTCACTTTCATGCATTGGAGAAGGAAATGGCAATCCACTCCAGCGTTCTTGCCTGGAGAATCCCAGGGATGGAGGAGCCTGGTAGGCTGCCGCCTATGGGGTTGCACAGAGTCGGACACGACTGAAGCGACTTAGCAGCAGTAGCAGCAGCATTTTAAAATCTGTGTCACTGCCAATCCCTGTTTGCAGGTTAAGACAAAAGGGGTTTTAAAATTTAGCTACCTGTCTGTGTAGGGGAGTATTCATTTATCTAGAGGTTTAGGGAAATCTGAGATGCTGCTGCTCAAACCTGTTGGGAGGAACATGTTAAACCTTTCTGGATTCAGACAGAAAGTCTTCCTCCTGATGTTCTCTCTTCATAGCACAGGAAGAGCAGTGCCAGGTCTCTGCTGATCTAAACATTTTAAGCAGGAAGGAGTGCACTTTTATTTCTTATGATATAAATTAAACATCATCTCAGACATCAGGCTGGAAAAAGTTACAGGAACTTAGGGTACTTCCAGCACTTGACTAATGCAGTCTGGCCAATGGGGTCTGAGAGGTAGTGAGATCACCAGCAGGTATGGAGCCTGGGGTGATTCCTCGCCAGCCCCACAGACAGGCTGGGGCTCAGGAGGGCAATTATTCTGGCTCCGGATGCTGTGTCTCACCCACTCTGCTTAGGTCTGGAGACAGGAATACAGGCAGAGAGATGGGACGAAAGAGCCTAATCAGTATCTCGCTGCAGCACAGAATCATGGTCAGGGCCAGCTAAGAAGGATCCAAACCAGAGGCCAGGCTGGGCTGGTGAGGGAAAGTGCAAAGCATTGCCCATGCTAGAGCAAAAGCCGGACTTGTCCACATGGAAAGTGTGTGTAGTTAATGATGAGGCTTACTGGCAAAATAAGGCCACGTCCAGATTGCTAGGCCAGACTGCACACCAGTTTAGCATCCAGGGAGACAGGTTATAGTGGGTGTACTATTTTCCTAATGCATCCATAGGAAATCATCACAAACTTGATAACTTACAGTATATATTTAATCTTTCTCGGTTCTGGAGGCTACAAGTCCAAGGTCAAGGTGTTTATAGGGTTGGTTCCTCTTGGAGGCTCTGAGAAACATTTCATCCCGTACCTTTCCTCCTGGCTTCTGGAGACTGCTTCGCAACCATGTGGGTCCTTGACTTGTGGAGGCACCACTCTAGTATATGCCACCCTCTTCATATCATCCTCCCCTCTTCTGATAAGGACTCCTGATCTCATATTGAGATTCTTACCTACTTCTACGAAGATTCTTTTACCACGTAAGGTTGCTTTTTCATGTCTGGGGTTTAGGACTTGGCCATATTTGTTTTGGGAGCCACCATTCAACCTACTACAGTAGATACAGAGTCGTCAGAAAACTTGAGCTTTTAACCTCAATTAATAGTATGATAATAGATACACTTTATTTTTATTTGTTTTTATTTGGCTATGCCAGGTCTCAGTTGCAGCAGGAAAGATCTTCATAAACAGGAGCGAGACCTTCATTGTGGCATGTGGAATTTTTAGTGGTGGCTTGTGAACTGTCAGTTGTGGCATCTGGGATCTAGTGTCCTGACCAGGGATCTAACCCGAGCCCCCTGCATTGGGAATGCAGAGTCTTAGCCACCAGACCACCAGGGAATTCCCAATAACTACACTCTAAGCTTTTACCATTTTTCAGGCACTCATTCATGAACGAAAAATATTTAGTGAGCATCCAGTATATGCCACGTACCATTCTTGAATCTGGGACATTAGGAATAAACAAAATTGGCAGAAATCTGTCTTCATGAAGGCTATACTTTAGTGGGGGTGGGTGGAGATAGACAAACAAATGACAGACTGAATTATATGGAACATCTAAGAGATGAACACCATAGAGAGAGTAAATTATAGGAGGTGAACAGGAAGTGCTGGGAAACAAGAATGGTGCAAATTTCATAGGATAGGCCAGGAACGCCTCAGTTAAGGCTACTATCTGAGCAAAGACTTTAAGGTTGAGCAGGCATGAGCCTGAGAGAAGACTGGAGAAAAAGTATTGCAGGTTGAGGAAACAGCAAGTGTTGGGGGGTGGAGGATAGAAGATGAGTAGATGGGTCACCTAGGCAGAAGGTGAGTGAGCAAGAGAGAAGAATCGAAGTAGCTGAGTAGAATTGGGAGAGGTAACAGAGGCCAGATCATGCACATACAGCTGGATGTCTACTGTAAGGACTTCAGCATGGACTGAGTGGAGTGAGGAGCCACTGGGGATTTTGAGAAGATGTGTATGACACGAGTGGTTGTATGATTGTAGAGTCACTTCTGCAGATGTATGGAAAATAGCCTTATGTGCTAGTGAGTGCAGAGTCGGGGAGGATTTTAGGACTATTGCTCTAATTCCAGAGAGTGATGACTGGGGCTTGGACCAGAAGAGACTGGGAGAAGTGATGGAGTGCTGCACGTGTTCTGAGGCTGGAACTACTAGAACATGCTGATGGCTGAACATAAGGAATCAGTGATACTTTCTCTTAAGGTTGCTTGAATTTCTCACATAACTGCAGTCAGATAGTGCTGTGACTGGAGTCACCTCAGAGACTTCCTCACTCACATGTGCTGGCTCTTGGTTAAGATTTTAGCTGGAATTGTCAACTAGAACATCAGCACATGGCCTCATGTGACCCAGGCTTCCTCACAGCATGATTGACTAGGTTTCAGATGCAAGTGTCCTAAGATAAAGAATCAGGTGGAAGCTGTATTATCTTTCACGGATTGAGTCTGTGAAGTCACATAGAATCAGTTTTATCATATTTATGATTGAAACAGGGATCCCTTTAACAGAAGGGGTATAGACACCACTCTTGCTGGGGAAGGAGCAAAGTCACATATAAGTCACTTAGGTAAGAAAAGCATACAGGTTGAGAGAGGTTATTCAAGCCATTTTTGGAAAATATGATTCACAACTAAGTGGAAAGTATTACTATAAGGGAAATTCATCAAGGCAAGAAGGCTTGATAAAAATAGATTGGGCTCTGGGTTTAAGCCAGGCACAAGTAAATAGAGGGAGAAATTTAGAGCAGGTAACTGGAAACAGCCTCCTGGAGTTGCAGCAGAATAAGCAGACAGCATCATCCAGCCAGATGATGATGAATGTCTGGACCCAGATCAGGAAAATTCTGCTCATTGTTGCATTTTTTCCTATCACTTTTATGGTTTGTTCCTAAACTTATAAAAGGAGCCAGGTAATAATGTTATAGGGAAAATGGCACCCCACTCCAGTACTCTTGCCTGGAAAATCCCATGGACGGAGGAGCCTGGTAGGCTGCAGTCCATGGGGTCACTAAGAGTCGGACATGACTGAGCGACTTCACTTTCACTTTTCACTTTCATGCATTGGAGAAGGAAATGGCAACCCACTCCAGTGTTCTTGCCTGGAGAATCCCAGGGACCGGGGAGCCTGGTGGGCTGCCGTCTATGGGGTCGCACAGAGTCAGACACGACTGAAGTGACTTAGCAGCAGCAGCAGTGTAGGGAAACATAACAGGAAAACAGTTACTCATCATCCCACCATAGGTCCAGAGTCCATGTACATGTGCTGGTGTTGGCTAGGTCCTGTTGTCTGCCTGGGTGAGCCCCAGAGCAGAGCATAAAAAGTCCAGGTTTGGAAATCCCACACACCAGATTTAAATTTTCTTTTAACTGGATGATCTTGAGCAGTTCTCTATGCTTCAATGTCCCAATCTGGAAAATGCTGATAATTGTGAAATAATTCTGTAATGCAGTCCATGGACTGGAAAAAGTAAGTTCTCAATGCACATTAGCTTGTAACTTCATTATTATTATTATTTTTTTCAACTTCAGCTTCTTCAGCATTACTGGTAGGGGCATAGACTTGGATTACTGTGATATTGAATGGTTTGCCTTGGAAAGGAACAGAGATCATTCTGTCGCTTTTGAGACTGCATCCAGGTACTGCATTTTGAACTCTTTTGTTGTCTATGATGGCTATACCATTTCTTCTAAGAGATTCTTGCCCACAGTAGTAGATATAATGGTCATCTGTGTTAAATTCACCCATTCCAGTCCATTTTAGTTCACTGATTCCTAAAATGTCAATGTTCACTCTTGCCATCTCCTGTTTGACCACTTCCAATTTGCCTTGATTCATGGACCTAACATTCCAGGTTCCTATGCAATATTTCTCTTTACAGCATCGGACTTTACTTCCATCACCAGTCACATCCACAACTTGGGTGTTCTTTTGCTTTGGCTCCATCTCTTCCTTCTCTCTTGAGTTATTTCTCCATTGATTTCCAATAATTATTTCCAAAATTATTTCCAATAATTTTCATTATTAAATAAATACATCATTCTTTTTATAAAAATGGTCTCATTTACAGATACAACATGTATGCTGTTTTGTAACTACTTTTTTTTTTCACATAATTTTACCCTGAACATATTTCCATATGACTGTGGATACAGACACTTTTATCATTGTATTTATGAGATGCACACCTCTGCATTATGCACATGAACTACAGATTGTTTAATAGATTCTAAATGTTGAATAGTTGGCTTTTAAAAAATTAATTTTTACCTATTACATGTAATACTGCAATAAACTTAAATACTTATCTGTTTTCTTAATATTTGGCACATTTGTTCAATGAACAAATGAATATTTACAAATTTCTAGAAGTAGATTTGTCAGGCCCAAACTTTGCCATTCAAGAGTATTTTCTAATTTACATTATACTATGAAGAATTTCAAACCAAATAAAATTAGGAAGGATTGTATAATGCACACAAATATATGGCTAGCATTTGTAATTATCCTGTTAGAATTTGCTTTATTTGATTGATCTGTGTTTTTCTTGAGTGTTTAAAAATAAAACACATCAATCATGATATTTTATTCTGATACTAGTGTGTCTCATAAAAACATTTTCCAGCGTGACTGTTATACCTTTATTATATATTTGAAAATTAAATATAATACCCTAATATCACCTAACACATTTATTTTAAAATTTCTGAATTTTCCAAATTGCTTTTCACATCTTTTACAGTTTTTTTTTTTTTAAATCAGGACCCAATCATGAACCCGAATTACCTTTGGGTGTTATTGTCTCTTAAGTATTTTCCATCTAAAGCAGCCCCTCCTTACTTTTGTTTCCCATTTTTAATACTGATTTGTTGAAGAACCAGAGCTGGTTGATCTTTTCACCTTCTCACCATTAAAACAAAAAACAAAAAACCAAAACCTACCACATTTTAAAGAAAATGCTCAGAAGTGACATTATTGGGCCCAAAGGCCATCCTCATTGTAGACAGCCCTCCTGGAGAGAGTATGGACTGCTCCAGAGTGATGCTCTACTTGGTAGACAGGTATTTTGAAATAGAAAGGTTAACTTTGGCTGGCTGCTGGGGAGGTCTCACCCTTCCAGCAGAGATTCGGGGGTGTGCTTATTTTATTTGTATTGCAATATAGTTGCTTCACAATGTTGTGTTAGTTTCTGCTGTACAATGCCCTTCCCCTTGGACCTCCTTCTCACGCTTCCTCCCCATTCCTCCCCTCTAGGTCATCACAGAGCTTGGAACAACCTGTGCTATAGAGCAGCCTCCCACTAGCTAGCTATTGACAGAAGTTTGTGTGTGTGCGTGTGCGCTCAGTCGCTCAGTTGTGTCCTATTCTTTGTGACCCCATGGACTGTAGCCTGCCAGGCTTCTCTGTCCATGGGATTCTCCAGGCTAGAATGCTGGAGTGGGTTGCCATTTCCTACTCCAGGGATCTTCCTGAGCCAGGTATCCTCCAGACCCAGGGATCAAACCTGAGTTTCCTGCATCTCCTGCATTGTCAGGTGGATTCTTTACTACTGAGGCATTGGGAAGCCCTGACAGAGGTTTACTCTTCACCAAACCTTCCTCAGAGTAAGACAGACCACTCTAAATTAGCTCCAGAAATGACACTCTGGATTATTGGACAAGGTGGCCTGAAGTCTGACACAAAACAAGATATTCTGAGAGATTTCATTTGACTCCAACTTCAGAGGCAGGTAAGTCCTGGGTACATTTCTGTTCGTGCTGGTAGGGTGGCTGAGAGCAGACCTAAACAGTCACAAATGTACATCAAAATTCTGGTTCTGCTTGTTACTAGGGTAACACATTTCCTTGGAAAAACCACTTAAAATTCCGTTCTCTTTGGCACTTTGATATGTGCAAGGGATTGAGCCCTTTCTAATGGACCTGTCTGCCTTACGTACTGTCAAGTGGCAAAGACAGCCTTCTTATCCTCCAAGATAGAATTTCTCAAACATTTACATACATAAGAATCACCTGGAGGACAAAGAGGGCTCATGATAACCAGCTGACATTTTGATACAGTTAGATAAGCCCAGGAATCTGCTTTTCTTCACGGGAAACCCAAAGGGATTTTGACTCAGGTAGTCCAGGACCATGCTTGAAGAAATTCTTATCTGGGAACCTCAATTTGGCTTGTCTGAAATAGGCAACACTTAATAGCAATTACTGTGTGTCAGATATCCTTCCTCCTACTTTAGACACATTGACTAACTCAATCCCTCCAGTCACCCTATGAGCTAGATATTCTTTGTACCCATGTTTTATTGATGAGGAAATTGAGGCTCAGAGAAGTTAAGTAAATTGCCCAAGATTCACACTGTTAGTAGGCAGTAGAGCCAAGCTATGATAGTACGTGTGGAATATCGTGGTGTAAAACTTAAATAAAAAAGTACCTCTTACTGAATTGTAAATTCAGAAGTTCTTAAAGTAAGAGGTTGTTACTACTGTTGTTGATGTGCAGGGAATATTTCCCATTGGGTCAAAGAAGTATGTCTGAAGTATGCTTTTATTGAACCTGAGGTCGACTAGTAGAGAGTAGATGAATGCTTGCTGAATAGAGAGCATTCAATGTGAGCTTATTGAATGACTAAATATGTTCCAGTATGGATGCTCCAATACTTTTCAAAAGTTAGTTCTTGAACCCAGGCACTGATGACATACTTCTCTGTGTCCTCTTGTGATTTTTCTTCCTGGTCCGGTTCTGCTTTTTCCACACAATACCACCAACTAGAGATCCAGTTGATCAGTCATGGCAACTGTGGATTGCCAGGTGACCTTGCTGTGTTTGTTTTCTCCTGTCCATCTGCCATATTGATATGGTGGGGAAATTTTTGAACTGAAGCTTTTCAGGGAAGATTCCTAGCACTGCTCGTTGAAACACCCCATACTCTGATTCTTCAGCCACTTAAGGCTTCCAGTTTGTTTACATAAAAATGGTATTTAAAAGTACAGGCATGGGTTCAATGTTCAGTTCTGACATCAGGGAAATGGATTCAATTCTTGAATGGTGAGATGCTTCCTGTGTCAGATGATCTGATGTCAGTAATTTGCAGTGAGAGCTTTGGAGATATTTTGCCTGTGTTTGAATCTCAGCTGTTTATCAGGTCTCTGAATGTTGGGAAAATAACTTGCCTTATCTGCACAATGGGGCAAATAATATCTATGTTAGAGGATAGACAGTGTAATATAGTAAATCACTTTGGCACAGTGCCCAGCATATAGTTAATAATCACTAATGTTAGCTGTGTTATTGCTATGAAAATGAGGTCATATCTACTCTTTTGGGAGTTTGAAAAAATGTTTGTAAAGTTCTCCGTTTTGTAACTGCTCTATAAATACTAATTGTTAGAATTATTATCACTGTACCTAGAGGTTAAGCTTATAAATTTATTTAAATAAATTTTTAAGCTCACAACTTTATAAGAAAATTTCCAGCACTAACATTTTGTAATTTAAAAACAAAACAAAATAAATGAACTTCCTTGAAAGATATGGCATCCCCACAAAATACAATCATGTGGTGTTTTGGAGGCCGCTTGGGTCATGAGGAGCTCTGAACTCAGGGATGCCTTCAGCTGTCGGCTTTAAGGGCGAAGATTGATATAGATGTTTCCAGTGAGAAATTTCAGTATCTTAAGATTAGACAAGATCACTGAGATTTGCTTTTATAACTAATGGAAATGTCAGTCCTTTTTAGTGTTATTGTATTATTTAATTTCGGGATAAGAAGCATACAGTCCTAAAGTCTGCTTTCAGAAACCAAAATTGAGTCTTTGGATACCTTTTCTTGAAATTCTGATAAATGTTATCTGGTTTCCTTCTGGAAATATAAGATACCCAGATAAACTTGAATTTCCAGTAAAAATAATTAATTTTTTAGTATAAATATGACTACCTATATATGTATGGGTGAGTATATCCCAACTATTGCAAATAATTATTTGCTAGATTCGGTAATCATAGGTGTGGTACACGGCAGTGTTTACTGGGGCTGTAAATCACCTGGGCATTTTGTTATACTATGAAATTTGATTCAGTGGACGCAGTGTCGAGACTGCTGTTTTGAGGACCACATCTTAGTGGAAAGTGTGAAAGATAGAGTTTCCCAAGCTTGCTGGTTAGAAGAAATATCTGTGGTGGTGATTGAAAGTACAGTTACTTTGCCGTAACAAAATACCACAGACTGACTGGTTTAAACAACAGAAATTTTATTTCTCACTGTTCTTGAGGCTGGGAGTCCAAGATGAAGGTTGGCAGGGTTAGGCTTCTTCTGAGGCTTCTCTCTTTGTCTTGCAGATGGCTGCCTTCCTGTTGCCTTTTCACAAGTTCTTTTTTCTGTGCCCGTTTGTCTCTGGTGTCCCTCTGTTTGTCCTATTCCCAATCAAGTTGAACCAGGACGCACCCTAACAGCCTCATTCACTTAAGTAACTATTGCTTCTTTAAAGTCACATATCCAAATAAAGTCATTCTGAGGATGCGCCAGTTAGGGCTTCAACATATAAGTTTTGGAACAGGGAAATAATTCAGTTGGTAACAAGATCTGAGACTCAGTGAGACAGAATTTCTTTTGGAGGGGTTTTCAGAGGCTGGTTCACTTCACCAGCTTATCAGGCAAATCTAAGACACCTGGTGTAGAGCAACGGTTATGCTCGGACTTGAGCCTAAATCAGAATCACCTGAAAAACCTATTAAAACCCCCAAGTTTTTGATTCAGGAGGTTGAAGTGAAGCTCCAGTTCCTGCTTTTCTAACAAGCAGCCATCATTAGAATTACCAACTCAGAAGAACGCCTACACCTCCTGGAAGAGCAGGGTAGTGATAACATGGCCTTTCTGTTGCTTTTGTGTGAATTTCCTGAGATTGGGAGGCAAGAGCTCTTGGGGACTCTAGAGCCCTGTGTTAGATGAAAATGGGTCTTTGTGATACATTTTCTACAAACTCTAAAATATAGGAAACAAAGTCAGTGTATTTTCATAAACAGGAAAACACTGATTTTTAAAAATATTCCTCTTATTCTATTCTTGAGAGTCAATGAACTGCCTTTTATTCTTGCCACCATTGTGGTCTTTTTGTTAAATAGTACATTATTAGATCCCATGAGGTCATTTTCCAAGATGTGATGGGGGGTTGAAGATCAAATCATCTACCAACTGTTGTGAAGGAAGAGTTGGAAGGACCTAAAATCATGTAATTATACCTTCAGTCTCCTGAGAAACTGCTTGCTACGACTACAGCTAAAGTTCCTGAGACATGAGTCACTTTGATGTTGATCCTGTTAATAAACATGTAAACAAACTCGTGCAGGAACAGAAATCAATAGTTTTTTTGTTTGTTTATTCATTTTTTAGAACAAGTCTCTAAATTACTTACAAGATTGACTCTTTCTGATGTATTAAAATTCTAGAATTTAGCCCATCCAGGTAAATACAGAGGTCTTCAGAAAATGTACCTTTGTCAATATTATAGTCTCAAAAGAGTCTCTCATTAAAAACCAATACTCATTTCCTTTTGTTTTTCTGAAGATGTAAATGATTGATTGGCAAGCAATTTTAAATATCTTGTTTATAATTATGGGACTGTACATTGATGGTTTTATTATTATAGGTAGCAGTTCAGAGTATCTCTTGGGAGTCCAGGAAGTTGTTGGACTGCTATTTGGTGCTCTTACATATGTTGTTTTCAGAGCTTAATTTCCCCTTTGGTGCAGTGGATTTAAGAATACTACCTACCAGGACTTGGGTGAAAATTATATGTTTGCAATACTACTGCCATGTGCTTGGTGACATAATAGCTTCATACATGGGAGATGTCATTATTTATATGATTATAAATTAGAATGTGTTATCACTATTTTTTTCTGCTCATTTTATCTTTCTTGTTTTCTTCTTTGCTTTGTTCTTCCTCACTGATTAAAAACGAGGTCTGTTTTGAATAACGGTACTTTGACCAGAAACATTATGAGTAGGAGTTTTGTTTGTTTGTGATTTTTAAGTAACAGGGAAGCTGAGACCTAGAGTTTAAACAACTTGACCAAGATCAACCAGCTGATTGTGACAGAGAAGAATATGAACACAGGATTCTGGTCGCTAATGCCATTTTCTTAGGTTTATGCTCCTCTGATTATTCTTGGACTCAAGATAAAGAGTTATTGGATTTTGAAGTTGAAAACTGATATAGGGGGGAAAATGTATAATTCACTGCTGTTGATTTGGTGGCAAACCATCCAGCTGATTGATTGGTGGAGCCCTATGTCTCTTTGTTAATAGTGTTTGGCTTTTGGGTTCAGATTCATTAATATTTCTGCTAGATGCAAAATATTATATATAGAATGGACAAACAGCAAGATTCTATTGTATAGCACAGGGAACTATATTCAATATCCTGTAATGGCACCATAATAAAAAGAATAAAAAGAATATGAAGAAGCATATATATACATATTTATATAACTGAATCACTTTGCTGTATACCAGAAACTAACACAAAATTGTAAATCAACTATTCTTCAATATAAAATGAGCCATGTACTCTGATTTGAACTGAATAAAAATTTTTAAAATTCTCAAAAAAAAAAAAAAACATTCTGCTACAGATTTATCAAATTTGAAAATTTAGAATTCCTGAATAAAAGGGAAAGTTGGTTGAAGAGTAGAACAAATCTGTTGAAAACTGAAATATGATATTCAAAATATCTAGTCATGCTAGATGCTCGGGTATTAGTCCATTGAAGTGTTAATGCTTTGGTTGCTGGATTGAGGAAGTTCTGGGCAGCTGGGGTAGAGGTTGGATTCTTGGGAGCTGAGGATACTGGCTATTTACCAACAAACAAGCATTTAACCATGGGCACAACAATATCAGTGTGAACAGGATGGATTTATGTACCCAAGTTAAAAGACTAGGTTCCTTAATATCCCCTTCTCTTTGGATAATCAATAAATTGATGTTAGTTATACAAAGCCAAATTTGCAACTCCAAGATTTTTAATTTTTCTGGAATAATAAGAATTATAAAATAAAAGTTAATATCAGGGTTTTAAATTAAAAATGCACAATCTTAATGACAGGTGTGCATCACAATAGCCTATACAATTTGCCCCAAATTCATCTGCCTATGAATTTTGCTATGATTTGATTCAGGGAGAGTGGAGTTTCTGGAATCTGTGCTTTTGTGAGTCCTCCCTAGGTGCTTCTGGTCCCTGCTATATTGAATATCTTCTGTTTTACCCTCCAGATGTACACTCAACTTCTCAATTTTTTTTTTTAACATTCTCTGTTCTGTTTTCAAGAGGCCTAGGTCTGTGGACAGTCTTGGTGAACTCCTTTACTTTCTGCCTTCCTGTTGGGAGCAGCAAGTGGGAAGTCCTGCCAGGATATGGGAACAGGGAAGAAGGGAGAGGGTGGGACATTGTATTCCCTTGGCTCTCTCTTTAAGGGATAACTTTGGACTGGCTGTCGCTTTGACCAAAGATCACAGGTCTTTGGGAGGTGGTCCTCTCCATATGTCTCTTTCTGTCCAAGTTCCATAACTGCACCCTCTCTCAGCTCCTTTCAGCTAAGCAGAGGGAACAGCTCTATTGGCACTAACATCAGAGCACTAGTATAGCCTTTAATGGTTTTCTTATACCGTTTGTAAATAGTCCCTTTATTTAACTCTCTTCATTTTTCTATTTGTGCCATTTATTTCCTGCTGGGACCCTACCTAAGGGACGCTGCCTTATACACTTCCCTAATGTTTCTTTAGACTTAGAGGATATTTAAGGAATATGGTTCCTTAAATATGATATTTAAGGTAATGTTTCCCATTACCAACACTCTGACTCTATCCATAGCTCAGATAATTCAGGTAGGATTCTGCCATGGTTGGTCTCCCCCAGGTTCAAGGAGAGAGATGGAAAACAGGCAGGAGTTCTAACATTTACCTTCTAACATCCTACTGGCTTTGTGTGAACTGTTTGAAGAAAGGCTAATCCCAAATGGCAAAGGACAAATAAATTAAGGATCATCCTAGGGACAGAAAACTTAAGTGGACTTTGTTTCATTCAAATGATACAATATGATTAAAATATAAAGGCGTTCGCTCCCAAGGAGGAACACTTAAAGAGGCCTTAACTAGGTCTCTGTTTGGCAGCAGAATTTTATGCCTCTCAGTATTTGCATGGTCAATTAATCCCTTAAAGTGATGACTAGTAGGCAATTTATTTGGATGGTACAAGAGGCTAATTGGTAATATTGTTATACAAAATCTTGTAGGCAAAAATTATGCCTTTTAAAAAACGTGCCTTTGGTATTTGAAGAGAGAGCTTTAGTGCCTTGGGCCTCAGAGGAATTCAGCCTGCTGATGTCAGAATTAATGAAGAATATGGAAACTTAAGTGTGGGATGGATGGAGTGAAACATGCATTAAAGATTAATGACAGTAGACTAGTGGGGGAGCCACATTTTCTGGTGATCAAAGACTCTGAGGCTTTCATCTCCCAGTGCCTGGGAGAATGTTGAACATCTTGGAATTTGTCATATCGCCTATTGGTTATGTTTTTATCAGCCTGCTCTCCAGCAAGGTGCTCCAAGGAAAACCCCTACCCTCCAGCTCTGATCTGTTCATTCATTTAGCAAATGTGTTTTGAGTACCTACTCTGTGGCAGCGCTGTTAAAAAAAATGGTGACAAGTCAAAACACATATATTTGCCTTCTCTCAGGGAGATTATAGCATAGTGAAATGGATGAGCTTTCTTAAATAAGAAGGTAAATGAAACAGATCAGGGCACTATGGTCCTTCCCTCCCCTGCCCTCTGTCCCTTCAACCTGTATTTTGTCTGTAGAAAAACTTTAGCTACAGAGTAAGTTTAATCAGAGTAGAGAGGAGAAAAGCAAAGAAAAAGAGTCAAATGACCAAATAATAACAGTTTAGTCATTAAGTAGAGTCAAGGACCTTTAGTTCCTCCTCAACAGCTATTGGTAATATTCTGAGCTTTATTCTTTGAGCTGTTCTGTAAGATACTGAAACCCCCACCAAGTGGAAGAAGTTAACTACGTGATGACCAGACTGTAGCCATGACATAAGCTGTCATAATTCCAGGAACTTATTTCAAAGAATTGAGAAACTGACCCTGGAACTGAAGACTTAATTTAATTGAAAGTTGCTCAGTTGTGTCTGACTCTTTACGACCCCATGGATTATACAGTCCATGGAATTCTCCAGGCCAGAATACTTGAGTGGGTAGCCTTTCCCTTCTCCAGGGGATCTTCCCAATTCAGGGATCGAACCCAGGTCTCCCGTGTTGCAGGCAGATTCTTTACCAACTTAGCCACAAGGGAAGCTCAATGCTACTTAAAGCAATCAAGATGATGCTGATAAGACCAATTTCAAGATGACTGTCAGAGCTGACTGTGCAGTTTCTAAGTGTAGCCCCTCCCTCCACCTATATACCCTTGAAACTCCCATTTTTAAAGCTCTTGCCCACTGATTATCAGTAGGGGCAGTCCCCTGCCCCAGGTTGCCAGCCTCCACAATAAAGGAAGGTTTCCTTTCCAACCAATCTTTCCTCTTTATTGGCCTTCAAGTGGCCAATAGCCTGACCCCACTTTCAATAACATAAGAGCATATTTACATTCTTAGTTGGAGAAACTACATTTCCTGTAATAGTGTTTAACAGGATAACAAGAATTCCTCCAGTTTCAAAATATCCCAAACATTGGATGAAATATGGTAAGAAACATTTCATTGGCAGGATTGAACATCTCCAAAAGTCAATGAAACTCTCAGAGGCCAGAAAAAAACAAGATGAAACAAAAGAGAGGAGTGTAAATTAAAGATCTGGTAGCTTTGTTTGTGGAGCAAGAGGGGACGATTCTCACAGATAGTTCATAAAGGAAACAGTTCGCCATGAATGAGAATCAGCAGATACAATGGGCAAGAGAATTTAAGCCCTCCTGACTAAGTGATGTTCTGAAAGAATCAAGATTGCACCCAGAGCACTGAACCACATCATCTGATCTAAGGTGGGCCAGGCATCTGTTGTGGAAGCTTCCCTGAAGACACCATGTGTGGAGAGGGCTCTGTGGGATAAGTGGGACTGGGGGGAGTCAAGGCCATGGCTGGGCAGTCCTAGCAGAAAGTTGACCATGTGATACATGTCTGGGCCAGATGGGCAGTAGTACATTGAAAGGACAGAAAGGCTACTGGGGCCAGTGAGAGAGAATGAAAGGGAAAGCTCTTTAGTACAAGACTGAGCAGCTAAGTTAAAAAAAATTTTTTTTTCAGTCTTTATAGGTAGGATTTTCACCTGCACCTGAAAGTCAGTGGGCAACTCTTAAAGATTTTAAGTGGTGGGAGTTGCTCTTTTTAAATCTTCTTTTTGCCACTTTGTAGAGTAGGACTACAGTTGGGTAAGAGTGGAAGATGGTCCAGGCAAGAGGACAAGTGCTTTAAACCCCGGTGGGGATCAGAACCCCTACTCTTCTGTTCTTCTCCCAATCTGGAACCATGAAGCAAAGGAAGGGAAAAAAAAAAAACAAGAGGGAGAGATGAGAAGTAGCAGGCATATGGAGTTTTCTTTTTAAAATGTTCAGGAATGCAGAAAACATAAAACGATAGAAATTGTATAGCCCTAGGATTTTCACATCGATAAAGGTTTTGTTTTGTCAGTCTTATTTCATGTTTTTTTAATGTAAAAGAAACAAAGCATAACAGATAATGTTCATCCCCTTTATCCCACTCTGCTCCCATTTGCTCTCCTACCCTCTCCTGAGTTAGAGAGGTGAACTTCAGGTCATGTTTCTCTACTTCTGGGAAATAATTTTCTATTTTCTAGATAATTTTTATATACATACGTATAATATTGAATATTTAAAATATTCAGAAATTATACTGTGCTCTGTGTAATAATGTACAGGTTACCTTTTTCACTCAGCATTATGTTTTTGACCTCTGTCCATGTGGAATCACATACATATGGCTTTTCACTTAAAATTCTACTGCATCCCATCTTAATTATCTCTTCTTCTACTGATGGGTGTTTGGGTTGTTTATAATATAATGTCACAAATGCTGGTGTAAGCATTCTCGAACAGTCTTCTGGGACACAACAATAGTTTCTATAGGTTCAGATCAGATCAGATCAGTCGCTCAGTCATGTCTGACTCTTTGCGACCCCATGAATCGCAGCACGCCAGGCCTCCCTGTCCATCACCAACTCCCGGAGTGCACTAAGACTCACGTCCATCGAGTCAGTGATGCCATCCAGCCGTCTCATCCTCTGTCGTCCCCTTCTCCTCCTGCCCCCAATCCCTCCCAGCATCAGAGTCTTTTCCAGTGAGTCAACTCTTCGCATGAGGTGGCCAAAGGACTGGGGTTTCAGCTTTAGCATCATTCCTTCCAAAGAAATCCCAGGGCTGATCTCCTTCAGAATGGACTGGTTGGATCTCCTTGCAGTCCAAGGGACTCTCAAGAGTCTTCTCCAACACCACAGTTTAAAAGCATCAATTCTTCGGTGCTCAGCCTTCTTCACAGTCCAACTCTCACATCCATACATGACCACTGGAAAAACCATAGCCTTGACTAGACGAACCTTTGTTGGCAAAGTAATGTCTCTGCTTTTGAATATGCTATCTAGGTTGGTCATAACTTTCCTTCCAAGGAGTAAGCATCTTTTAATTTCATGGCTGCAGTCACCATCTGTAGTGATTTTGGAGCCCAGAAAAATAAAGTCTGACACTGTTTCCACTGTTTCCCAATCTATTTCCCATGAAGTGGTGGGACCAGATGCCATGATCTTTGTTTTCTGAATGTTGAGCTTTAAGCCAACTTTTTCACTCTCCACTTTCACTTTCATCAAGAGGCTTTTGAGTTCCTCTTCACATACTTAAAAATGGTATTGTTGAGTAGTAGATTATGTCCCTTTAAAAAATTACTGATCTGTTGCCAAATTGTTCTTAGAAGTGGTTGTAGCAACTCAGTTGCTTCCAGAAGTTTACACTGTCATCACTTCATGAGGTCAGCCTTTTTCCCACCAACTTGAGAAGTATGAAATAGTATTCTGTTGTTACTTTAGTAGGTGATGCTTTTGGTTGCTACTTGAAGTTGAGCTCTTTTTTTTTTTGCCCTATTGGAACAAAAAATGTTTTCTACATTTTTGTTTGTCCACATGTTTGGCTCATATTTTCTAACTCACATGTGGGCTTTTTGTTTCTTTGCCCATGTCTTGCATCTTGTAGGATCTTAGTTTCTGGATCAGGGATTGAACCTAGATCACAGCAGTGAAAGCACCAAATCCTAATGACTGGACCACCAGGGAACTCCCATTAATGGACATTTTAATCTGTTCTGAACACTGTTTCCTAACTGTGTATGCATTACAAATAACTATTTGCATTCTGTTACTTGTTCATATTATTTTACATTATCCTTAAGTTGATACTTTTCATTCAGTGAATTTTGTTCTTTCTTTTGTGAATTGTACTTTCTCTTTATTAAGGGTTTTTTTGGTACAGCATAGCAGAATGGTTATAATATTTGTCTCTGAAACCAGACTGCTGAAATGGAAGCTGGGTTGCTACTTTCCTATTGTATCCTGTCCTGTCCACCTTATCTTATCACATTGCATTCATGAAGACCTTGAGTACAAGGTTGAACAGTAGACATGTTTGAAAGAGGCGGATCAGTGGAGATCCTTGAAAATGGCAGCATGGTCTTGACTGGGAAATATGAAATTCTTTCTTGAGTTTGCCTTGTGTAGCAGTCACTGAAGATGGCTTTTGTTGCTGATGCCACATCCTCTCAGGGGCTTTGGTCAAGTGATCATTTGCTCAGAGTTGTGTTATTATACATCAAGATAGAAAGGCTGAAAACTATTTTAGGTTCACCACTAATTTGATGTTTTGACATCATTTACTCTTAAGTTTTCATTTTATTTATTGATGTCCCTTACTAGACTCATGACGATAATGCAGGTCAATATTACTGATCCAAAACCTGAAATATTGGGCTGGCCAAAAAGTTCATTTGGGCTTTCCTGTAACATTTTACAAGAAAACTTGAGCAAACTTTTTGGCCAGCCCAATAATATCCGGCATATTATAGAGGAGACTGGAAAAGTTGACTTAAAGCTCAACATTCAGAAAACTAAGATCATGGCATCTGGTCCTATCACTTCATGGCAAATAGATGGGGAAACAATGGAAACAGTGTCAGACTTTATTTTTTTGGGTGCCAAAATCACTACAGATGGTGATTGCAGCCATGAAATTAAAAGACACTTACTGCTTGGAAGGAAAGTTATGACCAACCTAGATAGCATATTCAAAAGCAGAGACATTACTTTGCCAACAAAGGTCCATCTAGTCAAGGCTATGGTTTTTCCAGTGGTCATGTATGGATGTGAGAGTTGGACTATGAAGAAAGCTGAGTGCCGAAGTATTGGTGCTTTTGAACTGTGGTGTTGGAGAAGACTCTTGAGAGTCCCTTGGACTGCAAGGAGATCCAACCAGTCCATCCTAAAGGAGATCAGTCCTGGGTGTTCATTGGAAGGACTGATACTAAAGCTGAAATTCCAATACTTTGGCCACCTGATGGGAAGAGTTGACTTATTGGAAAAGACTCTGATGCTGGGAGGGATTGGGGGCAGGAGGAAAAGGGGATGACAGAGGATGAGATGGCTGGATGGCATCACGGACTTGATGGACATGAGTTTGAGTGAACTCCGGGAGTTGGTGATGGACAGGGAGGCCTGGCGTGCTGCGATTCATGGGGTCCCAAAGAGTCAGGCACGACTGAACGACTGAACTGAACTGAATAGACGCTTATTAATGATTAAATTAGTGATCTTGTTTTATCTCTCTGTTAAATGATATCTATAAAATAGGGTCCTTGAAATTACCTCTATCTCCCACAGTGAGTTAGGAAGATACAATCTGATGTGCTTTGAAAGGTATCCAGAGTTTTTGATGACCATAGGTCTTGGTGGATAATAGCAGACAAGGAAGCACAAGTAGGTGATAACATTTTCCCCACCCTAGAGTATGCATTCTATGAGAATAGGAATCTTGTTTACCTTGTTTATGGTTGTCACCCAAGTACCTAAAATAGTATCTAGAGTTCAGGTATTTATTGAATGAGTGGAATAGAGTAAAATTTAATCAAGATCTTTATTTTACTCACAGAAAATAAAAGAAAACATAAAGTTGAATCCAGGGGTTTGATATGAAAACATACATATAAATGAAGGTGAATTGGAGAAGAACGAAAAAGAAAAAAAAAAAAGCAGAATAAAAAATGGATAAGAAAACCATAAAAGAGAATAAAGAAGACCTTGTCTAGGACTTAAAAAATTCTAGACTGAAAAGGTCAATTTGATATTTGACTTATCTTTCTGAGTGGGATCAATAGAATGACAAATCTGATTGCTTAAAACTGGTCTTAGAGAACCGCAATTTAACTGTAAATTCTTGCTCTAGTATTTTTAAGTCTATGAAGAAAGATGAGAGACAAGCGTCTGGAAATCTCTGACCTTTTTTCATTCTTTGGAAGTGCCTTAAGAATTGGACAGTTGCCTGTGGTCTGAAAACAATAATAATGTATCCTAAAGAACTCTGAATTTAAACTTGAGTTTTGTCTTTTGTAACTTTCTCTGTATCCTCATAAAAGTAGTTTGAGGGGGCATCTGCTGGTTTTGCTTGCCCTGCATCTATTGACTTTTTATTTTTCTCCTAATAGCATCCAAATTTGTTCTGGGGAGTAACTTCCTAGCTTCATTCACTTGATTTGTGTTAGGCTGGGCTACTCTTCCATTGCCAGGATTGGCCACGTAACGATCAGAACAGACCGTTTTCTTCTGGTGACAATGCTTGACTCAAGAGATGGAGCACAGAGACCAAGATAGGTGAGGACACTCACTCTTGGAACCTTGGTCTAATTGTTGGGAGAGAGAAGTTATTCTTTAACTAGGGCTTCTGCATTGACTAACACCCAAAGAAGACTAATGAAAACTAATGAAACTGAGGTCTTACGATTACGTATGAGCATCTGAATCCTTTCTTCCTTGAAGCTCCATTTCACTTAGGTCAGCCAGCACATTCTCGACTTCATTTAAGTTTGAGTGGGAGTTACCTTGCAATTCAGAAGAGTCTTGATTAATACATTTTGATTAAAAAAAACTTTTTAATGGAACTTATTCTTTAGAAAGCAAAGCCCTCAGACCTAGATTGGTGAAAGTCAGGAGTATATGTCATTTAGCCTATCTAGGTAATTAGTTATTGAAAACATATCTTTAGAAACTTAACCTCTCAACAATGTTTGTGCTTCTATAGCTATAGGTGGTTGAATTAGATGATCTCAAGGTTATTTTGAGGTCAAAGTGTAAAAGTCTGCAACAGCCTCTTTCAATGACCTTATCTCTCATATTTGCTGACCACTCCTGATGACCAAGACTAATTCTTACCATTTTCCAGAGTATGCCCTGCCATTAACCTCCCTTTCTTATGTCTGCCTTTGTTTCCTAATGCCTCATAACATAGGAAGACCCTGCAGCTGCAGTAATGATGATGTAAATAGCTACCCTTTGAAATCCTCACAATACCAAGAACTTCACATCATTTCACTTAATCTTGCCAAGAACTGTAATGAAATAGGAATTAATATGAAATGTGTAATCACTGATCTACTGTAAGAATCTTGGATTTATTCAGTTTAACTTTATCTCACCTACACACCAAGTGCAGACAGGTATAATTATTTTTCCATCATCACCTGAATTAATGTCCAGAGACTCATTATCATTTGAGGGACTTATAGGTTCCTTAAGAGATAAGAGGTGTATTCATGGGGTGTCAAGGGCCCGTCAGGTGAAATCTACCAATTCTTCTTCCATAAGTAAGCATTTTACTCCTGCTGGGTTTATAGGTGATCTTCTGTTCTTTTGGCTTTCAGGGAAGGTCAGCTGACATGTTCCTTGTTTAACAATGGCTGCATAATTAGTGATGAGAGTGCTAACTCAATCTCTCACTGATCCTCTAGTCTATATGAGCTGTGCCATGCCCAGTGATCCTTCTGTGAGTCTGCATATCTGGATCTTTCTGGGGAGATGGTCTTCAATCTTTTATGGAAGTTGTTCCAATGTAACAACTAACCTTCCAGAGCTTTTTGAAAAATTTACCAAATTCTACTTATCTTTGATTCTTCTGCTGTCTCTTCCATTTTCTCCTTCTTCTTACTATTTTTTGGTAAACATTCATTTTTCTTGTTTTTTAACAATTGACAGGAATGTGTCAAACCCACATGCAAATTTTTGGCAATCCCCCCTAAAGTTGCTTTTTCTTCAAAATCATGAACTTAAATGAAACTGTCTCAGGAAGTGAAAGGAAAATCTTAGAATTGATCTTTGAATTTCATAAAGAAAAAAGAAAAGAACTAACTTTCTCTATTAAAACATTATGAAGAATCTAAAATGACTTCAGTCCTCATTTTACAGATGAGGAACCAGAGGCTCATAGAATTTGAGTCAGATCAAGAGTTATAAAGCTGTAGAGTTCTGGGTCAAAACTTGATAGGATTAAAAACAAAGCCCTGTTATTCTCCACTGAGCTTAGAGGAAGTGGGAAGGATTGGCCCATGATATATTCTTTGGAAAATGATTCTAGAAAAATGTCACAAATAATAGTTTTTAGCAAAAATCTGTAAGTCACAAGTTCTGTCAGATACTCTTTTCTACAAATTGTTAGGGGGAGTGAGCCAATGAAACATTTAAAAGCCCATGTAATTTTCTGGAAGAGTTTGAGTAAGATAGGAGTTAGCTCTTCTCTAACTTTTTGGTAGAATTCAGCTGTGAAGCCATCTGGTCCTGGGCTTTTGTTTGATGGAAGAGTTCTGATTACAGTTTCAATTTCCATGCTTGCGATGGGTCTGTTAAGATCTTCTATTTCTTCCTGGTTCAGTTTTGGAAAGTTATACTTTTCTAAGAATTTGTCCATTTCTTCCAAGTTGTCCATTTTATTGGCATATAGTTGCTGATAGTAGTCTCTCATGATCCTTTGTACTTCTGTGTTGTCTGTTGTGATCTCTCCATTTTCATTTCTAATTTTGTTGATTTGATTCTTCTGCCTTTGTTTCTTGATGAATCTGGCTAATGGTTTGTCAATTTTATTTATCTTCTCAAAGAACCAGCTTTTGGCTTTGTTGATTTTTGCTATGGTCTCTTTCGTTTCTTTTGCATTTATTTCTGCCCTAATTTTTAAGATTTCTTTCCTTCTACTAACTGTGGGGTTCTTCATTTCTTCCTTTTCTAGTTGCTTTAGGTGTAGAGTTAGGTTATTTATTTGACTTTTTTCTTGTTTCTTGAGATAAGCCTGTATTGCTATGAACCTTCCCCTTAGCACTGCTTTTACAGTGTCCCATAGGTCTTGGGTTGTTGTGTTTTCATTCTCTTTCCTTTCCATGCATATTTTGATTTCTTTTTTGATTTCTTCTGTAATTTGTTGGTTATTCAGCAGCGTGTTGTTTAGCCTCCATATGCTGGAATTTTTAACAGTTTTTTCCCTGTAATTGAGATCCAGTCTTATTGCATTGTGGTCAGAAAAGATGATTGGAATGATTTCAATTTTTTTGAATTTACCAAGGCTAGATTTATGGCCCAGGATGTGATCTATCCTGGAGAAGATTCCGTGTGCACTTGAGAAAAAGGTGAAATTGACTGTTTTGGGGTGAAATGTCCTATAGATATCAATTAGGTCTAACTGGTCCATTGTGTCATTTAAAGTTTGTGTTTCCTTGTTAATTTTCTGTTTAGTTGATCTACCCATAGGTGCGAGTGGGGTATTAAAGTCTCCCACTATTATTGTGTTATTGTTAATTTTCCTTTTCATACTTGTTAGCATTTTCCTTACATATTGCAGTGCCCCTATGTTGGGTGCATATATATTTATAATTGTTATATCTTCTTCTTGGATTGATCCTTTGATCATTATGTAGTGTCCTTCTTTGCCTCTTTTCACAGCCTTTATTTTAAAGTCTATTTTATCTGATATGAGTGTTGATACTCTTGCTTTTTTTTGGTCTCCATTTGCGTGAAATATCTTTTTCCAGCCCTTCACTTTCAGTCTGTATGTGTCCCTTGTTTTGAGGTGGGTCTCTTGTAGACAGCATATATAGGGGTCTTATTTATGTACCCATTCAGCCAGTCTTTGTCTTTTGGTTGGGACATTCAAGCCATTTACATTTAAGGTAATTATTGATAAGTATGGTCCTGTTGCCATTTACTTTGTTGTTTTGGGTTTGAGTTTATACACCCTTTCTATGTTTCCTATGTAGAGAAGATCCTTTAGCATTTGTTGAAGAGCTGGTTTGGTGGTGCTGAATTCTCTGAGCTTTTGCTTGTCTGTAAAGCTTTTGAATTCTCCTTCATATCTGAATGAGATCCTTGCTGGGTACAGTAATCTGGGTTGTAGGTTTTTCTCTTTCATTACTTTAAGTATGTCCTGCCATTCTCTTCTGGTCTGAAGAGTTTCTTTTGAAAGGTCAGCTGTTATCCTTATGGGAATCCCCTAGTGTGTTATTTGTTGTTTTTCCCTTGCTGCTTTTAATATTTGTTCTTTGTGTTTCATCTTTGTTAATTGATCAATATGTGTCTTGGGGTGTTTTGCCTTGGGTTTATCCTATTGGGACTCTCTGGGTTTCTTGGAATCGGGTAACTATTTCCTTCCCTATTTTAGGGAAGTTTTCAACTATTATCTCAAGTATTTTCTCATGGTCTTTCTTTTTGTCTTCTTCTTCTGAGACTCCTATGATTCGAATATTGGGGTGTTTCACATTGTCCCAGAGGTCCCTGAGGTTGTCCTCATTTCTTTTGATTCTTTTTTCTTTTTTCTTCTCTGCTTCATTTATTTCCACTATTCTATCTTCTACCTCACTTATCCTATCTTCTGCCTCTGTAATTCTACTGTTGATTCCCTCCCAAGTGTTTTTGATCTCATTTACCCTAATAGCAAAACCAGACAAAGATGCCACAAAAAAAGAAAAGTACAGACCAATATCACTGATTAACATAAATGCAAAAATCCTTAACAGAATTCTAGCAAGCAGAATCCAACAACATATTAAAAGATCATACATCATGACCAAGTGGGCTTTATCCCAGGAATGCAAGGATTCTTTAATATCCACAAATCAATCAATGTACGTTAACAAACTGAAAGATAAAAACCATATTATTATCTCAATAGATGCAGAAAAAGCCTTTGACAAAATTCAACATCCATTTATGATAAAAACTCTCCAGAAAGCAGGAATAGAAGGAACATACCTCAACATAATAAAAGCTGTATATGACAAACCCACAGCAAACATTATCCTCAATGGTGAAAAATTGAAAGCATTTCCCCTAAAGCCAGGAACAAGGCAAGGGTGCCCACTCTCACCACTACTATTCAACATAGTTTTGGAAGTTTTGGCCACAGCAATCAGAGCAGAGAAAGAAATAAAAGGAATCCAGATCGGAAAAGAATCCATTTGTAAAAGAATGAAACTAGAACACTTTGTAACACCATACACAAAAATAACCTCAAAATGGATTAAATATCTAAACATAAGACCAGAAACTATAAAACTCCTAGAGGAAAACATAGGGAAAACACTCTCCAACATAAATCACTCCCAGAATATTGGAAATAAAAGCAAAAATAAACAAACTAATTAAACTTAAAAGCTTCTGCACAACAAAGGAAACTATAAGCAAGGTGAAAAGACAGCCTTTAGAATGGGAGAAAATAATAGCAAATGAAGCAACTGACAAAGAATTAATCTCAAAAATATACAAGCAACTCCTGCAGCTCAATTCTGGAAAAATAAATGACCCAATCAAAAAATGGGCCAAAGATCTAAACAGACATTTCTCCAAAGAAGACATACTGATGGCTAACAAACACATGAAAAGATGCTCAACATCACTCATTATCAGAGAAATGCAAATCAAAACCTCAATGAGGTACCATTTCACGCCAGTCAGAATGTCTGCTATCCAAAAGTCTACAAGCAATAAATGCTGGAGAGGGTGTGGATAAAAGGGAACCCTCTTACACTGTTGGTGGGAATGCAAACTAGTACAGCCACTATGGAGAACAGTGTGGAGATTCCTTAAAAAAACTGGAAATAGAACTGCCATATGACCCAGCAATCCCACTGCTGGGCATACACACTGAGGAAACCAGAAGTGAAAGAAACACATGTACCCCAATGTTCATCGCAGCACTGTTTATAATAGCCAGGACATGGAAGCAACCTAGCTGCCCATCAGCAGATGAATGGATAAGAAAGCAGTGGTACATATACACAATGGAGTATTACTCAGCCATTAAAAAGAATACATTTGAATCAGTTCTAATGAGGTGGATGAAACTGGAGCCTATTATACAGAGTGAAGTAAGCCAGAAAGAAAAACACTAATACAGTATACTAACGCATGTATATGGAATTTAGAAAGATGGTAACGTTAACCCTGTATGCAAGATAGCAAAAGTTACACAAATGTATGAACAGTCTTTTGGACTCTGTGGGAGAAAGGGAGGGTGGGATGATCTGAGAGAATAACATTAAAACATGTATATTATCATATGTGAAACAGATCACCGGTTCAAGTTTGATGCATGAGACAGGTGCTCAGGGCTGGTGCACTGGGATGACCCAGAGGGATGGTATGAGGAGGGAGGTGGGAAGGGGCTTCAGAATGGGGAACACATGTACACCCATGGCTGAGTCATATAAATGTATGGCAAAAGCCACTACAACCTTGTAAAGTAATTAGCCTCCAACTAAAATAAATAAATTAAAAAGATTAAAAAAAAAATCCCATGTAAATTTCCAAACACTATATCCCATAATAGTCCTTGACAGTGAACACTCTGAAATTCATAGCTTGAGGCACACTCCTAGGTGTTTGTTTTTGTTCTGTGTTAAAAACAAAACAAAACTTTGGTATGTTCTCTATATAATTTACTGATTAAATTTTGCAAACAATATCTGTTTTTAATTCTTTCATACCTTTGTTTCTCACTATCTAATGAGGTACGGGGCGAACTATTTTAAATAATGTTTGTCCTTATAGTAGCTATGAACATAGGACTTTGCCATCCTACAGAAAATGGAAAGTACTTTTCTGCATGAAAACCTTGGCTTTTCACAGTTCACATGAAAATTTTTGATGAATAAGTTTCTTCTCACCTATTCTTGACATACCTTCCTGCTTTATTTCTGTGTCAGGATATGGAAAACAAAGAGTTGTGCATTTAATATCCTAAGAGAATCTGGCCATATTCAAAGTGGAATAGTTTTACAAGGCTAAACTTGCACAGGAAAGACTTATGAGCCTAATAGTGAAATATGCTTTCCATTAGCAATTTACAACTGCAGAAACTAAATAGCACTTTGTATACACAAAGTTAGACTTTCAAATGAGGGAGTACCTGATGCCAACTTGTTGCTTTATAACTACTTGTCTTTGCTGACTAGAGGCCATTGAAACTTATAAATTTCTGATATTTTTTATTTTGTACATTTTCTTTCATGGCCCAAGTATTAATCCTTGGATAGACAGAAGTACAAAGGTTTTATCCTGTTGTCTGATGTAGACAATATATCTGTTGCTCTACACAGGATCATGTTAGAAAATTGTGTGGACATATTAAGTCAGTTGCTGTGACATCCCAGGTAATGTTAGAAATGCTTCTCCATTTCTTTTCATCAAGAACTAAGAGGTTTGTGTTGAGGGAGGTGGGAAGTGGGGGTAGGGCTTAAAGTTCATCATGAAGGGTTCCTTATAATATCAAAGTTGGGAGGGAGAGCTACTGTGAAAAATGCCAAAATGAAAATAAAAATCTAAAGTGACAAGCTAAAAGGGGAGTAATTCCCTTAAGATTACTTCTGATTACAGTGAAGCTTCAGAGGCATCAAAAAATCCAAGAGTTGTATCAGGATGATCTGGTTTAAAATCTACATATGAGGGGGAAAGTAGAGATCTTAGCTGACAAGCACTGCTTTTATAATGCAGTTGCTTATTAGATGATACAATCTTAGGTTAAGCCTTGAGTCACTGCATATACAGTATTGTCAGGGTATATCTAGAATGTAGGCTCCTTTCATAAGGCAGTTGAGAAGTTGAGGCAAGTCCACAATTCTAAGCTGGCTTTAAGGAAGACCAGGAAATGTTGCTCAAAGACACGAAGACCAAGTTAAAGCACATTTTTTTCTCTCTGGCCTATTAATAGTTCAAACTTTACATATCATAAATGGAACTGGTAATTTTCCCCTTAAATTTGCTTTTTATTTAGTGTTCTCTATCAAGTGGTAAAGGGTATACCAAATAAGATTAAAAAAGAAAATGTGCCACTTAGCTGTAACTTTGGCACATGGCAAACTCTCAGTGAAGTAAGGATTACTGTTACCTGCAATCTCAGATGAAAAAACTGAGTGTCACTGAAGTTAGGTGGTTAAGTCAAGACAACACGGGCTTCAGAGTGGGAGGTAAACTAAGGCCTCTCTGAACTTGAAGAAAGCTCATAGTGTTAACCAGTAATTGCTTCTGCCTCTCAAGAATGTCTAATATGATTGGATAACAGTGATCAAGTGGAACTAGGTTATGATGTCCACATTCTCTTTTGACTTGTTCTGAAAGAGTTGCTACTTTCCTTTGGGTTTTTAAAGCTTCCTGCACCACTCTTTCGTACTTTGAATGTTCTTCTCAACTAGACAGAGAGGGAACTGCATTAGCTATTAAATTGGATACTTGACCATATACTAATTTCCGACTGAACTTTTTAGGACTTCAAAGACTTGAAGTAGAGTTTAATGGTGTTTTGGCTGTCACTGGAATTAAAAGTTGAGTGCTATTGTAAGCTGGGTTTTGTCCCTCCTTTGGCTGATATTTGGAGAAGTAATTATCCTCCTTGAGGCTTGCAAAGAAGTGTGTACTGTGAAACAAACAATAAAGACAGACCTCTTGAGGTGTGCCACGGATTATTTATTTCCCCTTAATATTGCTCTCTGAGAACAACTCACTGCCTATATTTTTGACCCGCTGTAACTTTTTCCTTAATAGAAAGGTAAAGAGACCTTAGATCTAACTCTCCCAAATCTATATCATCACTAAATCACACAGTATTCAACCCCCCAAATCATCTAGTCCTTAAGGTTGCCAACACAGGGGAGCAAAGGCAGAGTTAGCCATTGCCAGACACTGATTAAACACACCCAAAGTGGTCTCTCTCCTGAGAGGCTCCTGAGGTGGATAGAACAGACTACTAATTGTCCTGTGAGGAGTTTATCCTTCTACCTTCCCTCCTTTAACTACACCAGGAATAGACCTCTTCCCCTGGTTAAAATTTGCAAGTATTTATTGCTTGTATTTTGATTTGCTGGTTGTTGGCCTGGTATCCCAGTTAAAGCAGCATATCTTCTGCTTTCTCCTCTATTATCACACTCTGAGTCATCTTTATGTGCTAGGTTAATACAGGGGAGCTCCTTCTCATCTTTGAGGAATAGACAGACCAGTTTTCTCCTGTATTATTCAATACAATCTCTGGTTTGAGGTGTTCAGGAAATGCTTGATCAGTACCTGTTAACTTGGTATGCTTAAGAATGAGGCAAGAAGATGATGAAGCCCTGATTCCGTCCCAGTAATAACCACAAGATGCTTTCTGTATCAGCTCTACATGTGGCATATACGACATGAACAGCAGCAGTTATAAGCCTTTTGACATTAGCAATATTTTTTGTATTATGGGAACCATTGACCAGATAGGAAAGAAATGGGTGACAGGAAGTGATCTATAAGACAAGAAGGCATTGTGGGGTTTGTGGGAACTACAGAGGGTTTGTTACATCTAAAAGTACCCAAATTCAATCTCTGTAAAAAAACATAAAACAAAAAAGCATCCACAGACCTTTTAGACTGTTAGTTGTTGGGTTCTGATTAAAAAGAAACTGGGCCAATTTCAGAGAAAAGCATCATAAGTATCAGGGGTTCAATCATGTCTTAGGAATAGTTGGAGCCAAATACTTTATCCTACATGAAGAGAACTCAAAAGAAAGATAAAATTTTCCTTAGCTATCTGAAGGACTGACCAGAGTGAAACAGGACTTAGTGTCTGAGGCCAGTATTTGGAATCAAGAGGAAGAAAGATTTTGCTTGGATATATTTGCTTGAGATTTTGATTGAATTCTGAGGAGTAATGAGTTTCCATCACTGAAAGAGTTCAGGTTTATCTTGAAAAACTTATAGCTGACATGCTGAAGAGGCATTTAATTTGAGAATATTTATTTTTATTTATTTATCAATTTTGCTACTTTATGATTTCTTAAAGGTCAAGGTGCATGGATAGGATGAGCATCTTTTCACACACAGTGCCTTGCAGAAGGAGTAGGTGGGCTATTTGTTCACTGTGCCAAAGCACCCTGTAACTAGATATATACCAAGTAGAAGAACAGATAGACCTCTTCAGCCTTAGGCAAATCCCAACCTTGAGGTGCATAGATCATTGAAAGAATATTATGCACTTCATTTCTTAACAGTAATCAGCATTAAAAGATACATAGTAAAATTTTCACTCAATTATCAAACAATAGCTTTACAGTCTAGAGAATAAAGAAATTAATTGCCTAGTAAATTGGGCTTCCCAGGTGGTGCTAGTGGTAAAGAATCTAGCTGCCAATGCAAGGAGATGTAAGAGACCAGGGTTCAATCCCTGAGTTGGGAAGATCCCCTGTATACTCCAGTATTCTTGCCTGGAGAATCCCATGGACAGAGGATCCTGGCAGACTACAGTCCATAGGGTTGTGAAGAGTTGGACACAACCGAAGCAACTTAGCATGCGCAAGCATGCCTAGTAAATTAGTTATACGTCATAGCAAAACAAATCATCCCAGACAATTTGGCTGGAAACAACAATAATCATTCCTGACTGCATGCCTTCTGTGGATCTGGATTCTGTGAGTGGCTTAAGCTGGGCATTTCTGGCTTGCAGTGTGTCATGATGTTGTAATCAAGATATCCACCAGGGCTACAGCTGTCCAGGCTTAACTGAGTCTAGAGGATCTGTTTCTGTGGTTTACTCACATGGCTGGCAAGTTACTACTAGCTATTGGTGAGAAGCTTGTTTCTTCCCACTTAAGATTCTCCAGAGGGCTACTTGAGTGTCCTCGTAGTATGGCAGTTGGACTTTCCCAGAGTGACTGGTTCAAGAGCAAGCAAGGCAAAAGCCATAGTGTCTTTATTTGAAATCACACTTCTGTTTTGCAATATTCTATTGGTTTCACAGGCCAGTCCTATTCATTGTGGGAAGAGACTACACAATGGCATTAACACCAGGAGGAAAGAAACACTGGGGACTGTCCCAGAGGCTGGCTATCACATGTCTTCTGGCTACCCTTGTGGATTCATGTCTCAAATATTCCTCCAAATTTGAAGTATCTTAGTCAAGGAGAATTTCATCATAATTCTATATTTCAGGGTTGTTTTTTTTTTTTCAGCTTTATTTTTTCCTTCACTCTTTATAAGGGTGTTTTGAAGCACAGCTTGACAGCATTCAACCCTGAATCTCTTAGGGAGTAATTCCTCACAAAATCTTTTGTAGTTAACCACAAAGAGCAAATAAATTGGAAAAAATCTGTAAGAGCAGATATTGAACAATCTAATATTATTGTTTGAAGTATTTACTTGTTTGAAAATTTTAACTAAGTGTTTTACTAAGTTTAACATTTTAAGTTCTTATAATTTCTGGTATATAAATAAAAATTATATATAGGCTTGGAAATTTATATTGTCCTTCATTGGTTACTAACATTTAATCTACTGCTCAAATCCTGATCAAACTCTATTTTTTTAAAGTGAGGAATTCATAAAAGGAAGGTTTTACTGAGTCCATTCCATCAGATTTTGGATGGATTTACCAAACCTATCAAAGAATTGCTGTGTCAGAATGTATCACTTTTAAAAAATGGGCACTTGCATAAGATATTTTTGTTTTCCTGGTTATAATATTACAGCACTGTCAGCTGCTGATTTCCACCCCCCTTATACCACAGATTGTTATAGTATTTAACGTTTATGTGTTCTCTCTCAGTACCAACTGGGGCTATGGCCAAAATTCTGATTGGGAGTGGGTGGTGGGGTTGGAAACTATATATGTGATGGCTGAACAGCTGTGATAATCTATGTTTTAGAGGCAATAATCATGAATAATGCAAATTTAGCTATTAAAAGAGAATGAGGGGATAACGTCTTACTGGGTGGGAATTTTAAGGAGAAGTGATAGTTTTAGAGTTATAATGATAATACCTATGGCTAGGTGTCAGTATTATTACTCACTATACACTCAGTTTGAGAATGAAAATGTAACATCTTTAAATTAACCCCTGAAGAACAGATGATGGGAAATCCATATGATGATGTCCCCTCTGAAAAGTCTTTCTCTGCCTGATCCCCCTAAATTGGGTCAGTGTTCTTGCTGAGAGCTCCCATATCTCCCTGTATTTATCCTCTGTTAGCAGTTGTTATGACTCATTGATTCATTGATACCTCTCACAAGAATGTTGATTCAGTGAAGTGGGATTACTATTTAATTCCCAGCACTGAGAAAGCTATAGGCAATACTGTTAGTCAGTAGACCTTTAACAGTAAGTGAGGGAAATGTAACTCAGGTAACCATGACCATGAAAAGTAACTTATTATTCAATATAATGCAAAAGTCTTTTAGTATAAGGCTTCAGGCATGATTGGACCCAAGTACTCAAAAGTATATGTATCTCCACCTTGAAACTTTTTTCCTCAGTACTGACATTGATTTCAGACAACTTCTTCCTTTGGGGTAACAAGATGGCAACCAGAATGTCCTGTGCTTACCGAGAGGGGATTTTCTCTTCCTCAGTTATCCCAGCCTAAGTGGCTGGGAATCCCAGGGACAGGGGAGCCTGGTGGGCTGCCATCTATGGGGTTGCAGAGTCGGACACGACTGAAGTGACTTAGCAGCAGCAGCAAGTGGCAGGTGCCAAAACACTTTGCTTTGGTGAAGCCATCTGTGGTCAAGTGTTCTGAGCAATTCAATGGGAGGGACAGAAATCTAGTAATTGATACAAGCTGTTTACAGATTAAAGGACCTGCCAAGAAGGTGGAACTTGAAGGTTTTGACTGGATCACTTGGTTTGAGGGAAAAGGGAAGACTTTCTGACCAGGCAAACTAAGGAGCAAAGACAAAGAAAGGATCATGGATGTTGAGAAACCAAAGAGGCAAGTAATTGATGGAAGTAGGATTTGAACCCCCAGATATTTGAACATGCATAGCACTTAGCCACAGTTATGCCACATTGCTCGCTTATGAATGCTATCCTGTAAATGCCTTTTTTGTTGTTGTTGCTATTTTTATATCTTTATATACTAATGCCATTTCAAGCACTGAGTAGGGTAGGGTATCTCCAAACCATCTGGCGAAGACAGAAGGAGTTGATGTTTTTAGCACTCCATATATTGGTTGAACAGATTTTACCCACCTGAGTGATAAAGTTAGGTATAATTCTAAAACTGCTAAAGTAACAAAAGAATGATAACAATCGACTCAAGTGTGATTTCTAAAATAGAAAGCAGATATATTAATCTATAAAGGCAATGATTTTCCTGAAATGAATATCAAAGCAGAAGTTAACTTAGTGTTCTTACACAGAGGATATTGAGACAAAGTAGTATGTCATTGTTTAATCCATAAAGATCCAAATGCTATTGGTTGGTTCATCGGCTATACCATATCCACATAGGAGATAAGTAGAAGGCACCTCCCACTTCAGTTTCATTAAGTGATCATATGCCTTCAACACCTCATTTTCTTAGTTGCTAGTATTCTTTTTTATACTAGCAACTTTTTTATTCTTTTATTCTGTTTTTGAGTGTCCCCAAACAGACACTCACTTAATGTTCATACACGTGAAAAAGCAGAACACCCAACTCCTCAGACATGTGAAATATGCAATAATGTCTGATGTATTTACAAAGAGTACTTTGTGTTGGTGTCTTTGCACTGAGGTCATTTTCTCTGTTAGAATTTTAAATGCATGCAAAATATAAGTAGTTTTGAATATGATTTATTATTAATTGCCATTAAGATTTACTGGAAACCTTAGTATGTATCAGGCCCAGGTTCCAAGCACTTTATAAATGCAATCTAATTTAACTGACTAGTATTTGTATAGATTAATAGTGGTGTGGATAGAATAGAGGCAAAATTTATTTAGCTCCTTCCTTGGAATTCACTTTAGGAGAAAGGTTATTACTTCCTTATCTCCCTTTCAAATTAAAATAAGCGGCCAAGACAATGGTGTCTGTTTCCTCCCCAGACCCATATCATTCAGAACCTGTCTGCAGCCATGAGTAACGTGGCTGTGAGTTTCTGCGCCATCCAGATGTTTCAGACCAGACTTGAAGGCAGACAAATACATCCAGTGGAGCAGTCACTAGTTGTACTGGTGACCTTGTCTTTGGCACATCAAAATAGCCTCACTGAACAGTTAGGAAATACCTGGGCTCGTCTATGATTGGGATAGGGAATCAGGCCCTTCTTTTAAAACAACAGTTTAAAAGCCAAAGAATAAATTTTGCTCACAATTTAGTCCAAAGATAAAAAAACCAAATACTAACAGTTTCTAAATCATAAACATTTAAGTAATAAGGGGTAAGTGAATTCCCCAATGCAACCAGAAGCTATGGACAAATTTGTAACATCGAGTTTCCACTTGGTGAGTACTTGTTACACTAAAACACAAGTTTCCATTTCCCAGCTGCCAGTGAGACCTCAGGACTATAACTGTCCTTATTTTGTGTATATTTTTGTGGGTTAATTGTAGTAAGATATTATGGTACAGGTTTTGCCTTAATGTTGACCCTCTAGCCTCAACTGATATAGTTTTAATTATCCTATTTGGTCAGAGATATTTCTGGTTAGGTTACATAAATGCTAGAGATTTTTGAGTGTAACGAAATGGCATACTAAATGTTCATCAAACAAAAGAAGTTAAAAAAAGACCAAAGAACTACCAATCGGGGATTTTCACCTAGAAACATAATGATCCACTTCTATGGCTTGGCTTGCTCCACAGGAAGGGAGAATCGCTTCTGGCCAGCTGTTGGTTCTGCAGTGTCTTGGCTGTCGCTGGCAGGAGGAAATGCTTTTCCTTCCCTCAGGCAGAAAAGAATTTGGAATTTAGGGAAGCATTGAGGAAAAGGTCAAGATTGATGGGAAAGGGCATTTGTAACAGCTGGTGAATACTACTTTCGTTCTTATGAATCACTGGCTATTTCATATGCTAGAAAGCATTTTTATTTTTATAAAAAGCTCTGAAGTTTGTATAGAAGTATTGGTCTCTGTTTTTCAAAAATTCAGATTTTAAGATAAGGCTTGGTGACCTCAATGTTTCATTACAGGTAATCATTTTCAGCTTTCTTAGCTAAGGTAAAAGAATGTGTCACTTAGCTAGTGATGAACTCAGCTAACTGCCCAGCATCAAAATCTCAATGAGACTTTGATATTGTTGATGTTTCCTATATTTAGTAATAGTTATCCATTTATTAAAATTGAAACTAATAGCTACTTAGATTCTTTGGGGAAATGGCTACCAAATGAAGGTGAAGATGAGGAAAGTTGAAAAGTGGACTATTGGTGGGGTAAAGCCATGCAGAGGAAGCATGTGTTTCTAGATGTGATTGGAAAGGAAGCCGCCAACCTATATTTATCAGTTTGAGCATTTGCAGTGGTCTCATTTTACATTTACTTCTGAAGATCAGGACATGATGGTCAATTAACATATGTGCTTTAATAGGCAGTTTTTTTTTAGTGTAATAACAATGTAGTTAGAAGGATGATCACTATTTAGGATGGTGTGAAATGAATAAACAAATGGCTTAGTCTTCAATGCTCCTCATCTTCTAAACAATTACCAAATCTGATACTGTCATCTTTCCCAATCTTGACACTTCATTTTTTTTCCAGAAGTGAAATAAGGGAAAGACTTAAAAGGAGGAAAGATGGGAAAACCAGCATAGTGCAGGCTGTAAGTCAGCCCTGCATCTGTAGATGAAGAAAGCAGCACAGAGGTGACATCATTGAAAATGATGGAGTAAGACTTCCAAAAGTTTCCTCCTTCATAAGAGCAATGACAAAACTGGATGCATTGTCTGAATAAACTTTTTCAGAACTTTGGAAATGAGTAAAGACTTGTAGTAACCTGGAAAGTGTTCATTCAAGAAAAACTGGAGAATTTTCATCAGAGGAGAGAGCTTTGTTGCACTTTAACTTGCTTGGTTTCCATCTCCCTCCTAATAGCTCCACAGTAGCACTGAAAACTAACAGATCACAATTATTGTGAAAGAATGGGAAGAAAGAATGTGATTGGAGCTTCTTCAAAGTCACATTCCCAGAGAATTGTCATTATTTGACCTTTATGATGGTTCCTGGGTCTTCTCAGGTAGCACAGTGATAAAAAATCCACCTGCCAATGTAGGAGATGTGGGTTCAATCCCTGGGTTGGGATGATCCCCTGGAGTAGGAAATGGCAACCCACTCCAGTATTCTTGCCTGGAAAATCCTATGGATGGAGGAGCCTGGTAGGCTAAAGTCCATGGGGTTGCAAAGTGTCGGACACGACTGAGCGACTTCACTTCACTTCAAGCTAACTGAGCAGACATTTCATTTACCAAATAAAACAGAGAATACAGATTTTATAAAAATAGTTTAGAAAAGTCACTAAACAAATAACAATCAGCAATAATAACAAACTCTGCGAAAGAGGGAGAATATAATTTTCAGAGTTTCCACATATGTTCCATTTTCAACAAAAATTATGAGACATGAAAAGAAACAGGAATGGATAGCCCAAACAGAGGAAATAAGCACATGATAGAAACTGTCCCTGAGAAGCAAAGATGGTGGACTAAGTAGATAAAGATTTTAAATCAACTATTTAAAATATATTCAAAATAACTTAAGAATATCATATTTATGAAATCAAAGAAAATATGAGAACAATGTTTCACCAAATAGAGACTACCAATAAATATATAAAAGTTATTAAAAAACAAAATAGAAATTCTGGAGCAAAAAAAAACAGTAAGTGAAATTAAAAAACAAAAAACAAAAAACAACTTACTAGAAGGGCTCAAAAGCAGGCTTGATAAGGTGGAAGAAAGAATCATTGAACTTAAAGATAGATCACTTGAGGAACAGAAAGAAAAAGGAAAGAAGAAAAATAATGAAGAGAGCCTTAGAGGCCTGTAGTGTATTCAAATGTATGAACACACAAATAACGGGAATTCCAGGAGAGAATAGAGCAAGAGAAGTAGAAAGAATATGTGAAGAAATAATGGGTGAAATATCCCAAATTTTAGAACAGTCTTATGGACTCTGTGGGAGAGGGAGAGGGTGGGAAGATTTGGGAGAATGGCATTGAAACATGTAAAATATCATGTATGAAACGAGATGCCAGTCCAGGTTCGATGCACAGTACTGGATGCTTGGGGCTAGTGCACTGGGGCGACCCAGAGGGATGGTATGGGGAGGGAGGAGGGAGGAGGGTTCAGGATGGGGAACACATGTATACCTGTGGTGGATTCATTTTGATATTTGGCAAAACTAATACAATTATGTAAAGTTTAAAAATAAAATAATATTAAAAAAACAAACAAACAAAACAAAACAAACAAACAAAAAAAACCCATTTATCCACGTATTTAAGAAGCTCAGTGAGCTCCAAGTAGGATAACCTCAAAGAGAGTAACACCAAGACAAAACATAATCAAATTGTTGAAATGCAAAGAGAGAAAGTCTTGAAAGCAGCAATAGAGAAGTAACTCATCGTTTACAAGATTAACCTTATTTCTCATCAGAAACCATGGACAGCAGAGGCAGTGGGGTGATATATTCAATGTGTTCAGAGTCACTCATTATCAGAGAAATGCATATCAAAACCACAGTGAGGTACCATTTCACTCCAGTCAGAATGGCTGCGATCCAAAAGTCCACAAGCAATAAATGCTGGAGAGGGTGTGGATAAAAGGGAACCCTCTTACACTGTTGGTGGGAATGCAAACTAGTACAGCCACTATGGAGAACAGTGTGGAGATTCCTTAAAAAAACTGGAAATAGAACTGCCATATGACCCAGCAATCCCACTGCTGGGCATACACACTGAGGAAACCAGAAGGGAAAGAGACACGTGTACCCCAATGTTCATCGCAGCACTGTTTATAATAGCCAGGACATGGAAGCAACCTAGCTGCCCATCAGCAGATGAATGGATAAGAAAGCAGTGGTACATATACACAATGGAGTATTACTCAGCCATTAAAAAGAATACATTTGAATCAGTTCTAATGAGGTGGATGAAACTGGAGCCTATTATACAGAGTGAAGTAAGCCAGAAAGAAAAATACCAATACAGTATACTAACACATATATATGGAATTTAGACAGATGGTAACGATAACCCAGTATGTGAGACAGCAAAAGAGACACTGATGTATAGAACAGTCTTTTGGACTCTGTGAGAGAGGGAGAGGGTGGGATGATTTGGGAAAATGGCATTGAAACATGTATAATTTCAAATGTGAAATGAATCACCAGTCCAGGTTCGATGCATGATACAGGATGCTTGGGGCTGGTGCACGGGGATGACCCAGAGGGATGGTACGGGGAGGGAGATGAGAGGGGGTTCAGAATGGGGAACATGTGTACACCCGTGGCAGATTCATGTTGATGTATGGCAAAACCAATACAATATTGTAAAGTAATTAGCCTCCGATTAAAATAAATAAATTTATATTTAAAAAAAAAAAAAACAGAACCAAAAAAAAGAATGTCAACCAATAAATCCATTAAATCTATCCTTCAAAAATAAAGGAGAAATTAAATCATCATGACATAAACAAATTTGAAAGAAAGTTGTATACAAAAATTAACTCCAAAATGGATCAAAGACCTAAATGTAACAGCTAAAACTATAAAACAGAAGAAAACACAGATGTAAAGCTTCATGACCTTGTCTTAGGCAATGGTTTCTTAGCAATGCCACCTAAAGTGCAAGGAACCAAAGAAAAACAGATCAATGAATAGCATCAAGAAAGTAGAAAGATAGCCCCCAGGATGGAAGAAAATATTTGCATAAACACACACATTGGAATATACCCTTTTTGATATATGATGTAATAAAATATTTGTATATGATATGAGATGTTATCTACCTTCATTCTTTTGTATGTGGATAATCCAGTTGTCTTTATACCATTTGTTAAAAAGACTCTTCTTTGTCAGTTGACCCTTGTTTAAAATCAGTTGATCAGACATTTATGGGCTTATTTCTGGACTCTTAATTCTTTCTCCTTGATCTATATATATATATATCTTTATGCTGTCACCACACAGCCTTGCTTTCTGTAGCTTTATGCTAAGTTTTGAAATTGAACTTCAGAAGCATTCAAGGTATGGACTTGAGAGAAGGGATCATCAGTTTAACAGACAGCTGAAACAAAGACACATTATAATTTTTATGTTCAGTGCCTCAACTGGGGAATTTCCCAAACTGCATTTTGCCACTTGAGTCCATGTCAAGACATACAGCCAGAATCCTAGTTTGTATGACAGATTGAACAAACATCACGTGGGACTGTGGCATTTCTGAAATTTGAGTCACCAAGTACTGTTGTAGTATTTTTTGCTATAGCCACTTACCTACTTTTTTCTCATTTTTTCTATGAATTGATTCACGTTAAATGTCTAATTGTTTTACATGACAAATCTATGTTAAGTACATCATAAAAAGTGTTATCTGTGAAAGCATGGGTTTTAATTGTTGGTAATATTTCTTCTAACATACATTAAAATTAATACATAATTATTAAAAATAAAGTTTGCACAGTTAACATCTACAATTTTTTAGAAGCCATAAGACATACGAATAATCTATTTTGTGAGACACTGCTATTTGGAAAGAGCCTTCCTCTTTGGGATTTATTTGACCAGGTTTCTGGTTTCCATTATACTTTGTCATTCTTGATGAACCAGACAAATTCAGTGACCTTATCTGAAAAATGTGAGTGAAATATTTTATCTCATATTAGCCATTATTTATTGAAGACCTCCTGGAAGTCATGATCTTGGGATCATGGTCAGTGATCTGACCATGAAATTACGTGGTCAGTTTGTCTATTACATTCTGTCATGAGTTGATGTGTATTTGTCTCCCCAAAAGAAAAGTTATTTTCCTAACCCCTAATACTTGTCAATGTGACCTTACTCAGAAATAGGATCTCTTCAGATATAATTAGATAAGGTCACAATGGATTAGGGTGAGCCCTAAATCCAATGATTGGTGTTCTTATATGATGAGAGAAATTTGGACATATGGGCACATTTTGAAAATGCCATGTGACAATGAAAGTACAGATTTGAGTGATGGGTCAATAAACTGAGGAACACTGAGGATTTTTGTTAACCACTAGAAGCCAGGAGAGTCAAGGAAGGGCCCTTTTCCAAGAGCCTTAGAGGGAGCATGGGCCTAGCGACACCTGGGTTTCAGTCTTCTAGCCCCCAGACAATAAGAGGATATATTTTTTAAGTCATCCAGTTCATAGTAATTTGTTACAGAGCCCTAGGGAAATAATACACCTATCTTTTCTTTTCTGTGTGAACTAGATGAGGGCAAAGGTCTCTCATTTTTTCACTACTAATCCTCAGGTGCTGAAACAGTTTCTCACATTTACCAAATACTCAATTTCTTTTTCTTTTTTTTGACTGAATGAATTAGTGAGGCTTGTTAACAATCCTGAGAGTTATACATTTATTGTATTATTGAATAAACCAAGCTTAGGAGACTTTGAGAAATATGTCAAAGTTTTTATGACTAGCAAATAGTGAAGACTCAAACTTAAATAATCTAATTCCAAAATCTCTGTCCTTTTCCCCATACTCTTGTTCAGTCACTCAGTTGTGTCCAACTCTTTTCAGCCACATGGACTACAGCACACCAGGCTTTCCTGTCCTTTACTATCTGAAAAATATAGAGCTGCTGGAACCAAATGATCTCAAGGGGTCTATGATAGCATGCAAACGTTTTAGAAATCATCACGTGCATGCATGTGTGCTCAGTCGTGTCCAACTTTTTTCGACTCCATGGACTAGAGCCCACCAGACTCCTCTGTCCAAGGAATTTTCCAGGCAAGAATACTGGAGTGGATTGCCATGCCTTCCTCTAGGAGATCTTCCTGATCTAGGGATTGAACCTGTATCTCTTGTGTCTCCTGCATTGACAGGTAGATTCTTTATCACTGCACCACCCGGGAAGCGAAAGATCATTGCTAAATATCAAGTCATTGTTTATAAAGATACTTATTGAGGTTGTAGTAAAATTGGGACTCCTAGAGAGAAAAGTAATAAGAATTAGTTTCCGTTTTTATTAATTCAGTAAGTAGAGAGTCGGACACGACTAAATTGACTTGGCAGCAGAAGCAGTGGCAGTGAGAGCTTACTATGCACTAGAACCCATACATATTTTACTCAACAGATTATTTAATTTGCTTTTCACAGGTGCATGTTGAAATGATTATCATTTCCATTTTACACATGAGGAAAGTGAAACAAAGTCATGCAACTTGATGAATGTCACAGCTTGGAAGTGGCCAAACCTAGATTCAATCCAGACTTTGAAACTACAAATCTTAATTGCCTGAAATGCTTGTACCCTCCCCTTTCGTGTTCCACCTGTTCTAGAAATCCTAGTTCAGCATCTTGCAGCCCAGGAAACCTTCCTTTCATGTTTTATATCTTATGGTATATTCCTCCTTTATACCACTCTTCTGGCCCTTCCCTCTACTTTGGCTGCCTCCCACACTTAAATATAACACATGCATAATCCCCGTAGCTTGAGCTGGTGATATAAATGGTGTCAAGGAAGGAGCTGTGTGGATACCTGAGACACATTGTCCACATTTTCCTGGATGACCACATTCTGAATTGGTTCAGACTACCATGTTGCCTCTGACCTTCTCAAGGTTTTTAATCTTTTGCATTAAAATCTCTTGGGTGTGTTTGTTAAAAATTTATTTTCCAGGGCTTCTCTTCAGACTTATTGAATCAGAATGTCGCACGGTGGGATCTTCCCAAACTCAGCATATGTTCTTGCAGTGCCTACAGTGTTTTCTGCCCCAGTTCAGTGACTTCACTAAAAAAATTCTCTTTGTGTTACAGGTGTTAGTTTAAATGTCCCAGTCTCTAAGAATGTTTCTTTTCATTCCAGGCTAAAGATGAGACTCTCCTGCCCTGTTTTCCCATTGAGCAGCTTGGTATTTAGCATTCTGCATGCTCTAAAGGAGAAGGCAATGGCACCCCACTCCAGTACTCTTGCCTGGAAAATCCCATGGATGGAGGAGCCTGGTGGGCTGCAGTCCATGGGGTCGCTAAGAGTCAGACACGACTGAGCGACTTCACTTTCACTTTTCACTTTCATGTATTGGAGAAGGAAATGGCAACCCACTCCAGTGTTCTTGCCTGGAGAATCCCAGGGACGGGGAGCCTGGTGGGCTGCCGTCTATGGGGTCGCACAGAGTCGGACACGACTGAAGCGACTTAGCATGCTCTAATATGCCTGCATCTTTACTTGTAAGTCTCCCTTTGACTTCTCTGTGAGCTACTTGGGGCCGAGGTCTTTCACTGTATAGCCCATGTTTTTATCGCAGTCCTTGGCATTTACAGGTGGTGAGTAATAATATAGACAAATGCACCAATACAAAAGAGATAATAGAATTAATGAGCAATTAGGAATACTTAATTTCTACTCAAATTTCTGCCAGGAATATATAGGGACAGAATATGTCTTCTACATTTAGTGTTAGCATTAGTGTTGCCCCCCACACTCAGCCATTTTCTCTGTTGCAAGACTGAGTCAGATTTAATTGTCATAGAGAAACAGAAGGAAATCACAAAAGTTGATGGCATTGTTTGTCTTATCTAGTTTGAGAAAGACACAAAGGCAGTCAATTTAGATGTCAGTGGAACAACAGCCTTAGCCTCCTAAATAGTTCTGGGCAGATTTGGCTTCTGTGGAAATGAAGGAAGAAACCAGTAATGACAGACACATAATTTTGCAAATCATAGTATTTCAAACAAAACACACCTTTTTGGAAATCCAGACTAACTATAAATCAGAGGAGCTAACATCCTGTTCTCCTAAAATCTAGGAGATTGTTACTTGCTGATATCATATGGCAGGTGCTTTATTGGCATTTAATAAATGCTTATAGATTGGATTTAAGTAGCTAGTAGCCTTCACACTCCTGTATATGGGAATAAAAATATGCTGTTGAGAAAAAATTTCTTTGTGGACCACATGTTTATACAAATCTGCCTTGCAGAGGAGAAAAAATCTACTCTGTTCATCCAGTCAATGAGGTTGTGATTTGTAGAAAAATCTTGAATCATGATAGCAAATATTCTTAGGCTTGGTCTTGAGTTTGTCTCTAACCAGGTGGCCTTTGATACATTCGACTTTTCTTAAGTTTTTGTGTCCTTACTTCCCAAAGGAGGAAAGCGTTAGCCTCTTTATTAGCTCATGTGTTTATTCAGAGGATTTAATAAGACAATGTGCTAATGAATGTTTCTCTTGTATATAAGAAGTAGTCACTTAGTAAATATCAGGAATAAATAAATAAGTAAACAAGCCAGAGTGTATGAAAGAGCTTTAGAGTTATAGAATTACTAAAGATTATGAAGCCTGCTAAGAGATCAGAAATTTCCAAAGAAAATTATTTCTGAAGGACTCAGGTTTCTTCTTACTTAGGAAGAAATTTGAGCACTGTATTATGTCAGAGTAGGACCTGAAGGAGACGGGCCATAGATTGGATAAGTTTGACAGAAGGATAAAGCTAAGGGCTTATACAGGGAAGAAATGATTGGAGACCAGGTGAAATGTTTCAGAGTGGGGCCATGCGTTGCCACACCTTGGGATCTGAGGCAAAAAAAAAAAAAAAAAAAGCAACAAAAACAAGCTGGTGGCAGTGGGGAGGGAGAGCAGAGAAGAACCTAAGGTGAAAAGCCAGCTTCTTGTACTACTGTTGATAAAGTTTCCAGCATACATAAAGAGTTCACTGGGATCATAAGCAGTGACATACTGGTTAATGTTCAACAATTAATTCTTCAGAAACAAAAAGACTTGACTGTAGCATTAGCTTATTTCCATATACCCACTATGGCTGAATTCAAGCCACCATTGGTTTAAAAACAGGCTTGTAAAAAGTTTAATGGTCAATTCTCAGGACTATTGTGAGCCAACTCTAGCAATATGAAAATTTATTACGGAGTGTTTCAAGGAGCAGAGAGAATTGGCTGATAAACTCCCATGTTCCATAACTAGCTTCAGTAATGATACAACCAGGCAAATTCTTGTTTCATCTGTACTCCACCTGCTCCTTCCATCCCCAAATTAATCATTTTGAAACCGGTACTACAATGTCTCTAAAAAGGAAGGACTCTTTAAAAATAAAACCATCTGGGACGACCCAGAGGGATGGTATGGGGAGGGAGGAGGGAGGAGGGTTCAGGATGGGGAACACATGTATACCTGTGGCAGATTCATTTTGATATATGGCAAAACCGATACAATATTGTAAAGTTAAATAAAATAAAATTAAAAAAAAAACCATAATACAAAAAATACTGATAGCAATTTCTTAAAATTATCAACTATCTAGCCTGTATTCCAATTTACCAGATTATGTATATACATTTTGGTGATTATATATATACATTGGAGGGGATACAGAATTGTTTTATTCAAATCAAGATCCAAACAAGAGCTACTCATTGCATTTACTTGATGTATCTCTTAAGACTCTTTTAATCCATAGGTTCCCTCTTTCTTTCCCCACCTCCTTTATTTTCTTTGCAGTTTGTTTGCTAGGGAAACCAGGTCACTTGCAGTTTTCCATAGTTTGGATTTTGCTGGTTGCGCTTGCATGGTATTACCGATGTGTTCTCCTGTCCCCAGTTTGTTGGTTTTTTTTTTTTTTCTATACAGTGATAATCAGATCCAAAGCCTTGATCTGATTTTAGGTTCTCTGTGTGTGCAGGTGTGTATGAATGTGCATACACATGGGTCTTTTATGATGAAACATATTCTGTCTGGTTCTTGATCAGTGAGTTCAGCCTGAAATGGACGACATTCAATGTTGCCCAAAAAACACCCCAAATCTGAAATAAATATTTTCTTTCTCTGTCTTGAAGATGCCTTTTTACCACAAACACATAAATCAATATACAAGTATAAACAGTTACTAAATCAACCCATCTATTTTATTCATGATCACTTCACATTTGAAAGCTCTTGCTGTGTTTATTTTCTTTGAGCTGAATTTGGGGCTTTGACTAGAAAGCCATAAATCCATTTTTTAATGAAATACGACTCATCGTGCTACTAATGCCAGATTGGAAAACATTCCTTGCTAATTTTTTTTTTCCTTAACATTGGTTTGGTAAGTAGTAAGCATTCAATTTCATTCTGTTCAGGGTAACACACCACAAAATCAGTGTCAACATTAGAGAAACTTATTTTCTTTACTGTTTAATTTTTGATGGACACAGCATTACCAGGGCCATTCAAATCTGCCAGGTTGTACAGGCAGGATTTGAAGGGTGCCTAAAGTGTGGGCAGGTGAACAAATTCTATCACCTGGAGTTTAGCTGCTGCTTCTAACTTTCTCTAGCCACTAGTTAGGCCTTAATACACTTAGAAGGTTGCTCTTCTAATTTGAACTGTGTGAGACTTTGGCTGGAGGGTAGTTCTGTGTCCCAGTGATAAAAGAACACATAAAACAACCCAGTGCCTGATCATTCTCCCTGGCTGTCAGTGAATCATGTCTAATAGCATCTCCATGCAGTTTGTGCCAATTTGCTTGCAATGGCATCCTTTTCCGTGGGCTTGCTGCTCGGCAGGCCCTGAAGCAATCTATGAATAACTTCCCAACAGATGCTGTTTATGAATTGAAGCAAATGGCTTCCCTGTTTCTCTTTTTTCTCACTTCAATAATTTTCAGTTACATTACGATGAATATTTATAGTCCTGTAGCAGTGCATAAAAATGGAGAACAAGCGGACCTGGGCATTGTTTTATACGTGAGTGCTGTCCTAATGGGTTTTGGCTGACTGGTTTTAATAATGTTCTGTTGATGGACTGAAAAGAGGATGCAAATTGTAGATCAGTCATTTTCATTCACTGTTTTTAGCAGGATGAGCCTTGATGGAGCACTGGCTGCATCCGTCGCATGCACACGACACCTTAACTCACCAAACAGCCCGTCCTGTTGCATGTCTGTCTCCTCTTGATATGTCTTTTGAGTAATTTCAAATATGTGACTTCAACAGGGCCTCTGACACATAAGGGCTCATTAGGTTGATTTTACCACTTTCCACAGGTATGATCATTTGTGATTCAAGTGACTAGCTGCATTAGAAACCATAGCCCAACTAACATCCTATTCCTAGGAATTAAAATGTGAAATCACAAGGAATGTGTTGGATTTGCTGGTTTCTTTTATAGAAAGGTACTCGGCCATGTTTTACTCTAAAATGTCTTTTTCAAAATGTTTCATATTTCCCTGTTCTCTTAAATATTACAAAAACGAGACACTTATCTCTAAACATAGCTCTTGAATTTGATTCTCAGGAAATTACTCTGTCTTCAGTGGCTTATGTTTCAAATGAGCTGATATACCTTACTTGCGTTTTCTACTCACAATAATGAGTCAGTTAACTAGCCTATATTTTCCAAACCATTGACTGTGTCATATTGGCCCACATACAAATAATTGCCTCTTTGGCTATTTGCTTATAAATAGAGTGCTGAAATTGTATGTAAATATGTATATGCACGCACAATGAATATATATTGAAGCCTCCCCAAATATTCAAATTGTCCCATTTTCTACTCTTGCTTTATGAAATGTTCACCAACTACTGAAATGAAACTGTATTTATTATGCATGCATTTCCGCAATATCTTCACCACCTATCATTTGTATGCTATACACAGAAGGTTGTGCTGTAACACAACAATAAAAAATAAAAAAGGCAATTTGAAGAGGAGTGTGTTTCCTGCTCTAACTGCAAAATGTGCAAAGAGTGATTTTCCTTTGAAAAGGGGCAGTATAGCCCCCAATTCTGAAATGTTCTAAAAATTAACAAAAAGCTGAAGAATTTAATATTTGATAGAGAAAGGTTATTTTTAAAGAAACTAATATACAGCATAATGCCTCAAAGGGATTATCCTACCACAAAAGTGCAGAAATACAAAACTCTGGAAAGATTTCTAGGCCTGGAGCAAAAGGGCTAAGAATAGAGTGAGGTCCCTACTCTTACAGAACAATTCTCCATAGCACTTTTCATTTGTTTTAAATAATGGTAATCAAGGAATTGGCAACCCACTCTAGTATCCTTGCCTGGAAAATCCCACAGACAGTGGAACCTGGTAGGCTACAGTCCATGGGGTTGCAAAGAGTTGGACACGACTGAGCAACTTCCGGAGAAGGCAGTGGCACCCCACTCCAGTAGTCTTGCCTGGAAAATCCCATGGACGGAGGATCCTGGTAGGCTGCAGTCCATGGGGTCGTGAAGAGTCGGACAGGACTGAGCGACTTCACTTTCACTTTTCACTCTCATGCATTGGAGAAGGAAATGGCAACCCACTCCAGTGTTCTTGCCTGGAGAATCCCAGGGACAGAGGAGCCTGGTGGGCTGCTGTCTATGGGGTCGCACAGAGTCAGACACGACTGAAGCGACTTAGCAGCAGCAGCAGCAGCAGAGCAACTTCATTTTCACTTTCACTCATTGTCAAAGTAACAAACGTAAATGCTATGTGAAGCTAATGTGAAAATTGTTCCCCTCACTAGGATAACTATAGTTAGCAGTGATTTCTGTATAGTCTTACGTGGTTATATTGAGTTTGTAACATTCATACTAGAATGCTTTTTTTCATGTATAAGATTTTCTCTTTCCCTATTGGAAATTTCTAGATCTTTATTTCCTGTTTGCCTCTAGTTCTGTGGTCAACAACTACTCTGATTTCTAAGAAGGCAAGCCTTTTATTCAATTTATTTTCTTCCATATTATCCCTTTGTTGTTGTTGTTTAGTTGCTAAGTCATGTCCGACTCTTTTGCAACCCCAAGGACAGTAGCCCACCAGACTCCTCTGTCTGTGGGATTTCCAAGGCAAGAACAGTGGAGTTGGTTGCCATTTCATCCTCCAGGGGATCTTCCTGACCCAGGGATCAAACTCTCATCTCCTGCATTGGCAAGTGATTCTTTACTCCTGAGCCACCAGGAAGCTGATATTGTCCATTCACTCTAGAGTAACTTATAATTTCATTTTAAGGATGACTTTTGAAAATCAGGAGGAGACTTTGAGGAAAATCATCTTGTTTATGGTCCTTTTTATAGTGGTCATGTCAGGGCCACTTCCCAGTGAATGGGTGTTGCAAAAATATATGAGTGTGGAGGACTATGTGTGAGAACTGACACTTAGAATATTTTAAAGTCACACTAACCCTGCTGGGCTTTGAACCTAAATCTGTGTGAGACTGAAGACATTCTCTTGAATAGTGTGCTTCCCTCAACCTCTCACAAGACCTCCCTAGAGAAAGAAGTAGGACAAGCTCATAGATAGAAAAGGCCATCCCACAGGTAGCATGCTCCAGATAAAGAAAACATTCTGGATCAACCTCTGCCTACCAACTGATTCTCCCCTTTCCCTGACTAAAAGAGCTAAAATTGTTCCCACATCAGGCAGAAATTGGAGCAATAACGATTGTGAAAATCATTTGCAAAATGCTTGTGTCTATGGGTGCCCCTAAAATCTAGAAATAATGGGGTTTATCACTATTGTTATATAATATCATTAAAGAAATCTTTGAACTAAAGGAAATAAAGCATTAATTGTGTTTCTAGACTTTATGGACACGCTATTAGAGAAACAAGAAGATACAGATCACTTTTTTTTTTCCTCCTTAAACAGTGCTTTCTTACACTGTGGTCTTTAATGTATTACTGCTTGATTCTGGTATCTGAGGTGACTAAATTGCACTGTTACATTTGTCACGTCTCTGCTTTCTCATCTGTCCTGTCATATTCCTCCATATAGTTCATTTATCCATCCATATCTTCATTTATTTGACAAATAATATCTGTTGAGCAATTACTAGCAGTCATTGTAGTCTGCACTAGGAATTCCCCAGTCAATAAGACAGAGCTTGAACCCACCCTGAGGGAACAGTACCTCTAATGGGATTTTTGGAAAATCACAAAGGTCATTATGACATAAATGTTAGAATAAATGAGAGGAATGATATGCAATGTGCCTAGACAGGTGGATTTGGGGTACAGGCGGATTGTGTATAAGCAGAGATATGAAGAGATCTGAAGGCTAGATAAGAGTTAGCAGTGAAATATGTAGAGATGATATAAAAGGGGTCCACGCTGAGGGACCAGGGTATGGAAAGGCCAAGGGGGAAAAAAGATCATGACTTTGAGAAGAAATGAAAGAAGGTCTGCTTGTCTGGTGTCAGAGTGGGATGGGTGAGTGGGAGCCTGGGTAGAGATGGAATCAGTGTAAAGGCATCATTAGAGGTGGAGACCAAAGAGGTGAGGTGTGGATGGGGTCTGATTTTAAAAGGCTGGGGAAGACTTGGTAAACACCCTGTGTTCCATTATTCTGAGGGTCATGGGAGTTCAAGATTAGTTTTAAACAGAGTAAGGATATGAAATTTTCGTTTTGGAAAGACCGTACTATGAACACGGCATGACAGGTATGTTGGGAAAGCAAGACTGAGGGCAGTGAGCCTGCTGAGAATGCTGCTGTGGTCCAGCTGATAGGTGACGGTGGTCTTAAGTGAGGGTGTCCAGAGAAGTAGACTGACTAGCATCCTTAATCAGAAACCACTATATTGCTTATTGGCCTTTCCTCAACCTGACATTCTAGATGTTTTCCAATATGGAGCTTGCTGCCTGAGTTAACCCTTGAAACCCAACAGGAAACTACAGTTGGGGTCAGTAAGAATTCTTTATAGTGTCTTGAAAAAACTTCCTTTTCTGTTTTCCCAGCCTTTCAATGTTTTTATTATCTCCTTTGTTTGCCTTACCCATGTTCTCTGTGAATGTTTCATTTAAATCTGTATACATTTAGAAATTTTATTTAAATTTCGTTTATCTTGAAAATCTGTTGGCAAACATATAGGCTTTGGTGTTGGACATACATAGGTTTAAGTTTTGCTACTCAGTATCAAAGTGAGTTAGGACATGTTTCTTAACTTCCCCAAACTCTGTTTCCTTACTTTTAAAATTGATGGCACCGTCTTCATCATCATCATCATCATCATTAATCTTTAAAGCCAAACACTAATTCATCACAATAATATTTATAGCATCTACTTCATTAGCCCTGGAAAGGGGCCCATGATTTATAACAAGCATCTCCCTGAAATTCCAAATTGTATGTGCAAAAATGTTGTGTTAGTTCATGTTTCTTTTTCACTGGGTAGATGCAAATTCAAACATTTTAAGATAATGTAAACTAAAAATTCCGCTGTTGGGAAAATCAGACCTTCTAAACATTAACACCAACTGGCAAGTATAAGTTCTAAATTATTTTAGAAATTACATATGAAACATATTATTTTACTCACATAACCTAATAACTAGAGGTTAGATACACTTAAAAATGATGGTTGCCCAGTTACCATAAAAGCATGCATTTTTAAAAAGCATATTTTAAACAGCACAGCACAGAAAGTATCTAATAGCAATTTGTCATTGAAATTACTTTTTTTTTTTGTCCCTGGACAAAGCATTCAGAGTCAATCAAAAACCAATCAATATAAACACTAATATAAACTATAATTAAAGATGACAAATAGATTCTTATGTGATGTTAAATAATGTATCTATAAAAATCCAAAGTAATACTTAATACCAAACCATCAATGTCTAGAGGATGCATGCTGGTGATATTCCTGCCAATTTCTGTTCAAATTTTTATAGATACCAGTAACTGACTATAAATCCCTTATAGGGCTGCATGTACTAGATGTATGAGTCCTGTGATATTTTAAAGGTTGTTTAGGTTTTCATGTAGGGATGACTCATTTTCAGTCAACTCTTGATATTCAGTTGATGTATTGATAGGGTTGCATAATTCTGATTTTTTTTTTTTTTTTTGGTGGAAAGAGCAGGGATATCTCTGATGTATTTGGAACTTGAAGGGCCAGATATCTCTCATGTGTTAGCTGAAATCAACACCTATAAGAACTTATACGAAGCAAAAAGAAAGATGTTGTCCATTTCAAAGCAAGGGCTTACAGGAAAAAAAAGACATATGTAAAAGGAAGCCAGCATCTGGGAAACATACAGGGCTATCATGCTGCACACCTCCAGGGGGTGCCAGTTCCATTGTGCTCCGATAAATATCATTCACACTGGGAAGTAATTATTCCCCACACAGAAAATGAAGGTAGAATGCCAGTGCATTCAGACTTTACAGAAATATCATGATAACTAACTTATTGGTAAAGGGGCTGAGTATTTTGAAGAATGGAGTAGTTTATATTTAAATATGAGGGTTGCATTCTAAGCCTTCAGTATATCTAATGAATTGTTTTATTAATGTTTTATATGTCTGATGTGCTATCTGATCAATAAAGTATAGATAAAAGGTACTATACGAACTTATAGCTTATATTATTAAAGAACACAAATTTAAATTGATGACTCGAGTTTGTGCTACTTACAAGCAAATTTCTGTTTCATCAGCTATTTATTTTGTATTTCCCTGTTTGAAGATAATTTTCTAAAGGATTCATATATCTAATGGAGGAACACACTGATCATTTTCTTTAAACTTCGGTTCACATTCTGTCTGCATGTCTGACTTTGAATTTGCCTGTGTGAAGGATTCTTGGGTTCTAGGCTCTTTGTTTTCATAGGCATTAAGGAAGGCCGAGGACTTCTGTGAATCAGATGTGAGTATCAGGCATGGCTACCGCAAAACCAACTGGTAAGATTTACTTTGTCAGGAATAAGGATAAAAATATCTCTTCCTCCCTACTGGTTAGATAATTTAAGCAACAGGATCACCTGATCAATCTAGTCAGTTCTTTCAACTCAGTCAGTCCTCAGGTTGTTTGCTTTGTCCTTTTTATCACTTGAGTTGAAAAAAGTCTTGCTAAATAACTTGTGATTTCTGTCTTAGGTGTACTGGTAGTGTGCTTCTCATGGACTTGGTAAATCTATCCAGAAAAACTGATGAATTGTTCCAAGATCTAGATTTCTTCTTCTTTCTTCCTTCCTTCCTTCCTCTCTTTTCTTTCTTCCTTCCTTCTTCTCTCTTTCTTTCTCTTTCTCTGTCTCTCTCTTTTTACTATATGTGCAGAAGTAACTTGATATAGTAAACTGACTATATGGATTGTACTTTTTTCCAGCTCTCTTCAAGGTGAAAATAACTATTTATTGAGTATTGACTGTAAGAAGAGTGCTGTACCTTAGCAGTTTAAATGTAGTATCTAATTTATTCTATGCAAGAATCCTACAAAAGAAGAATCTGTAATGTTTCCCCCTTTTATAAATGAATAAACTGAAGATCAGAATGATTATGGAATTTGTTCAAGGCCAAAAATTCAGTGTTTATATCTAGGCATGTTAGACTCAAAGTTTTTCTGTAACTTTTCAATAACTTATCTGACAATTATATAGACCTGGCAGGAGATTTCATTTCTGTAGATACAGTTTTATCAACTGTATAATGAAAGGTCCTCAGTAAGTTACTTCTAAGGCTTCCTGAAATAATACAAAATCTTGATTCCATTAATTCATTGCTTTTCTATAGGATATAATTCAGTGTAATGAGTGTCTTTCTTGGTCTCATCCCTGTTCAAGGGGGTTAGTGAATAAATTAGCACCTTATTAGGACTTGTTATGGAGGGGGTTTTGCCTATTAATTAAGAATCTGAGAAACAGTATTATCAAATATGTCTAACATACTATTCTCCTCTCCAGAGGTCAAAAAGAGAAGTCCTTCCAAAAACTAAAAACCTACAGGTAGATTCATTAATTATAAGACTTTGCACGTTCACATTTTATTCCAGGAATTGTCAGCAGAGATATATATATATATATATATATATATATATATATATATATATATTAAAGTAGGTCACAATGCCTGTTTTGCAGACAAATAAAGCAATCAGCTAAAAATTTATGTTTAAATGATACTTGTTGCATCTCTAGGGTCCACCCTGGCAAGAATGAAAAAAGAGCCCTTTCTTCACTCAATTAAGAACACCACAATGATATCTCCATTTCTCTGTGTTTTCTCTCAGCATGAGATGACTCAGCCAGAAATAGCACGATAATATCGCAGATGTTCCTTTGCTCGGGTAGCTGGTTATTGCTTATCTCAAAGATATTTTAATACAAACACACAACTGTTCACCCTGTTTTATGGCTGTCAGAATTTTGCCTCATATTTAACAAATGGAAGTTTGTGAGCATTGACTCAGGTTTACTTTTTCCCTCATTGTGTTACATGGATAAACTAATTCCTGGAGAGGGTATGAGTCACATCTGTGCTAAGTCACTTCAGTCGTGTCCGACTCTGTGCGACCCCGTAGACGGCAGCCCACCAGGCTCCCCCGTCCCTGGGATTCTCCAGGCAAGAACACTGGAGTGGGTTGCCATTTCGTTCTCCAATGCATGAAAATGGAAAGTGAAAGTGAAATTGCTCAGTCGTGTCTGACTCTCAGCGACCCCATGGACTACAGCTTACCAGGCTCCTCCATCCATGGGATTTTCCAGGCAAGAGTACTGGAGTGGGGTGCCATTGCCTTGTTAGGCTATTGGATTCAGGTTGCTCATCTGATCCGTCAGCTTCCATCAGCTCGATATCCCCAAGTTTCACTCTCTATTGTTAAGACTAAAAGATCAAAATTTGATTCTAGAATCTTAAGCAAAGTTTTCCCTGTTCTTAACAATGAACTATATTTAATAGCACCATGTCCTCCCTTTGCTCCAGGTACAACTTTGTAGAAATATCGAGACAGTTTGCTCATCCATCATCCTTTTCAAATGATTTTTTTTTTTCCTGATCTGACTCAGTACACTGAACAAGGCTTTGGAACCAGGCACATTTGGCTATGAGTTTTGACTCCCTCTTGATTTAACCGTATGGCATTGGTCGATTCATTTACACTTTGATCTGGTCCCTTACTATCTTCCAGCTTCATCTTGAGCTTCCATTTAATTTTACTTCAGTCATAACTGGTCTTTTTTGCTTTATTGCAACAAGTTGCAGGATTTGCCTCTAGAGGATCTGAAGCCCCAGACTACTAGGGGGCTGGTATACCGGGGGAATTCATCGTGCACGATACCGAGCTAGGTGCAAGGTTCTTACGACTTCCACATGCTCAAAAGTCAGTCTCCAAAATCACTGAGATGAGCCAGAGGCCTATTGAAATACACAAATAAAAATGAGGCTGATAAGCAGACCCTTCCAGCTGACCTGCTGCAATTCTTACTCCAGTCATGGTATGATAAGCAGCTGGAAAAATTTAAGTCGAAAAAATTTATAGCTCTGAATGAATATTAAGAAGTCTGGTTCCAGGCCAAATTCAATGCACGATTTCTCAGACCAATAACAAGACTTTTTCCCAGCAGGTTGTTGCTCTCTCCACACCAGACTTGGCACACAAATCCCTCTCTCTTGTCTCCCTTCATCATCCAGAAAGATTCAGGAGCCTTTGTTTGGGGCTCCAGGATGAAATGATTCCCCCTACTATGTGCATTGTGTCCACGTGACCTTCAACTACTACAATTCCTTGAGGGGCAGGAGAACTATGGGGGCCTGACACCCTTCTTTTGCATCTCAGTTGCACTATCATAGTGAGTGACTGAAGCCATGATAGTTGTTCTCATTTGGGCTCATTGTCCTATCTGGCCACTTTGACACCTGATTGCTTAACCAATATGCCACCGTGTTTCCCTTTCTGTGTGCTTCAATAGCAACAAGATGGAAACTTAAGATTTATTGAGGAAATGGCAACCCACTCTGGTATTCTTGCCCGGAGGAATCCCATGGACAGCAAGCCAGGTAAGCTACAGTCCATAGGGTCACAAAGAGCTGGACTCCACTGAAGCGACTTAGAGATTGTGTGCTTGGCACAGTTTCAAGTACCTTACAAAAATGAGCTCATTTGACGAAATTCAAAACAGGTATTGCTTCTGTCCCCATTTTGTAATTGAGATAAGTGGTTAAATAAATTGCCTAAATCTTGTAGAGGTGGTAAGTGGGAAAATGAAGATTTGGAGTCAGGTAATGTGGGTCAAAACCTCCTGACCTCCATGGCACATGACTCTCTTTTCTGTTTCTTGAAAGAACTTTTATCCTCTGCCTGTGACTTCTGATATGTTTTCATCAATCAATCATGTGAAAACTGCTGGGACATCAGGTCTGTGTCATTTTCCTCCTCAGGCCTTATGCACAAGAAGTCCACTCGTACATTCATCCTACAGCCTTGTATTCATCAGCTCAAAGATTCTTTTCTCAGAGAAACTTTCCTTGACTCATTTCTGCATTTATTCTCACATCCTCCTGTACCTCTACTTTGAGTACTTACCACAATTGCAATCAAACAATTATTTGTTAACTCATCTCCACTGCTACTGTCAGGTTCCTGGAAGGTAAAGGTCTTGACTCTTCTGGTCATCAATGCACATCCACAGTGAGGTGTAATGCAAAGTGCATTACAGAGCTTAATGCAAGACTTGTGCTTGAATAAATAAAACTTTATTGTGTGCAAGTTTCCTCATTTATAGAGAAGGAACAAGTACAATGATCTTACTTGGATTTTGTGGAGGTGAGATATAATGTATCTAATAGCATATAGAGTCATTCTTGGCATAGTGTAGATGCTTAATAAACACTACTCATTATTAGGTATGATAGCAATAGTATTCTTCAAAAATTTTTTTTCCTCTTTTTTGTGGGCTGATTTTACAATCCTGATTCTTTTAGGTTAGGTTAGGCCTTGTGACTTACTTTGGTAAGTGAAATACATGTGGAAGTGATATATATTGTTTTCAAGTTGAAATTATAAAAGTCATTGATCCTCCAGTGCTCCCTCTTCTCCTCCATGAAACTGGCCAAGTCCCAGACATGAGCTCCTCCTTCAAAGATGAAGCATACTTGAGATTCTGTTCAGCCCAGCCTTACTTCTACCAACATCAGTGTGAAGTGCGACCCAGAACTTAAACTCTGCTGCTGCTGCTGCTGCTAAGTCACTATTGCAAACCAATGAGATTTTGGCATTGTTTTGCATGATAGTAAAAATTAGCTTGAGCTAACTGATGTCTGAGTCAAACACCAATGCCAATACATTATTACGTATTATACTGAATCTTTTTGGAAGTCATTTTATGATTGTGCTTTTCCCAGTATCAAATGCTCTCTTACAAGTTGATACATACGTGAATGTATGGACAAAATAAAAGTAATAGCTAATATTTATTAATTATAGTAATTTAATAGCTTATATAAAAGTTATTACGTGCAGAACAGTTAGAGTAAATGCTCTGAGGATATACAACTCATAAGCGACAAAGCCAGAATTGCAGTCCAAGTGTTCAGAGTTCAGAGTCCATGGAATACACTGATTAGTGTATTCCATCATGTCACGTTTATAAATACACAAATATATGGACATTAGTAGAAACAAAAGCATCTACAAATTGCTACAATGGAAACAGTGAGAGACTTTTTTGGGCTCCAAATCACTGCAAATGGTAACTGCAGCCATGAAATTACAAGACGCTTGCTCCTTGGAAGAAAAGCTATGACCAATATAGACAGCGTATTAAAAAGCAGAGACATTACTTTGCCAAAAAAGGTCTGTCTAGTCAAAGCTATGGTTTTCCCAGTAGTCATATATGGATGTAAGAGTGGACTATAAAGAAAACTGAGCACTGAAGAATTGATGCTTTTGAACTGTGGTGTTGGAGAAGACTCTTGAGAGTCCCTTGGACTGTAAGGATATCCAACCATTTAATCCTAAAGGAAATCAGTCCTGAATATTCATTGGAAGGTCTGATGCTGAAGCTGAAACTCCAATACTTTGGCTACCTGATGTGAAGAACTGACTCATTTAAAAAGACCCTGATGCTGGAAAAGATTGAAGGTGAGAGGAGAAGGGGACAACAGAGGATGAGATGGTTGTATGGCATCACCAGCTCGATGCACATGAGTTTGAGTCAGCTCTGGGAGTTGGTGATGGACAGGGAGGCCTGGTGTACCACAGTCCATGGGGTTGCAAAGAGTCAGACACGACTTAGCAACTGAACTGAACTGAACAAATTGCTAAGAAGGTATATCATTGATTGAATATGATTTAGTTTCATCATATGGAAAATGAAAGGATGGACTGTGTTGAGCATCTTCTCAGATCTCAAGTTCTATCATTTAACTTTCTTTTCTTCTATGAATATGATTCAGTCAAGAAAAAGGTCAGTCTTATTCATTGGAATCTCCCACCTGTTGCCCTACAGGAGACAGTGGGTGGAGCAATGGTTCAAATTCACAGATGCTTGGAAAACATACTTTCGTGAGAGTTGTTCCCAAAGCGATTATTCAACACTACCCCTTCATTTACTGATTTAATAAAAACTTAAAGAGTGTCCACCATAAATGTATAACCAACCACTCTGAAATTGGCTGGATGGCCCACAGTACTGAGAGAGTCAACACCCAGCTGAGATTTTTGGATTCTCTGTGCTAACTCATAGAAAAATGTGTGCTTTCATTTTGTTGAAAGTGTAAAATATGAATATACACACATTTTGAATCATTTAGGAGGTAAATGGAAAGTTGAGGAGGAGCCAAAATGCTAGAGTTGTTGGAAGCAATGAGTTTTGAGTCATGCAGATTTGGTTTCAAATCCTAGTTTTATCTCTGTGTGATGCTGAAGCATTGCCTACAGTCCCTAAGTTTCATGTCCCTTATCTGTAAATTCAGCATGATGAATTCCTAAATCATATGATTACTATGAAAAATAAATTAAATTTTTATCATTATGTAGTATTTAATAAATGTTCCAAAATTAATAAAGTAGCTATTATTTTTAATTACCATTAATTATGAAACAAATCTCTTAAAAGGAAAATTCTACATTGTAATATGCTGGCTAGGTACTTATTATCCAAGATGTCTCCCAAAGGACTTCTCCATGGACTGATAATGTCATGAATGCTACCACAGAAAAATTGGCTTCCTTTTAAAGATGTTAGCACTATTTGGCAAACAGGAAAAGCCCTGCATGCCGCAACTATGATTCAATACAGTGTCTAAGCAGCACCTAGATAAATAGATATCCCAAGGAAGAAACTGTTTTAGCATAAAAACAAAATCAGGTAAAGACAATAAAATACAGCAAAACAAATAGATTTTATAAATATAAGGTGAAAACCAAACCACCCTGGCAATTATAGCTTTCATATGATTTATGTCTTTAATTTTTCTAAATCAGTGACCCAAGAAGTATTGGCATAAAAATTTCAAATTCAGCAAAAACCTAAATCACTATAAAGAAACGCTGAGTTTTTATTAGTTATTTTCTTTTACCAACTTCTCCCAAACAAAATGAATTCTTCCCTGAGTGTGGCAAAATGAAGGATTGTACTTTACTAAGATATTAATGTCATCGATCTGTGATTCTTAGTATCCAATATGTCACAGAAACACAGAAACACAACTTGACTGTGAAATCAACACTGTTGAATTACCATTCAAAACTGCCCCCCACCCCGCCTTTGCTTCTGTTAAATATTAATACTTGATATCACATATATTTGATAGAAATCAATAGAAATGGACTCTGACTAACTTGGGTTAAAAAAACACTTTTTAGAAAGATAAGGTATAATTCAAAAAGTCAAGAGAATAGGTCCTATCCAAGCCTCAGAAAAGGACGGAAACCAATGTCAGCTTCTTAGGAGGCATGGACAAATGACCAATCATTTCAGGTCCCCTCAGATGTGATGAAAGAGCTGCACTGAGTTCCGGTTTTGAATTGCTTCACTTAAAATTCATATACTTGGGAAAAACTGTCGATTCTTCAGAGGCCAGAGGAGGGCAAGGCACCTTGATTTTCACTGTTCACAGTGAGGAGATGTTCCTCACATTGGGGATCCTCACCTCCTGAAATGTTTGAAGTCTTATCAACTAAAATTTTGATTTTAGTCCATAATCTGAAGTGTGAGCTAGATTACCAAAGCCAGACTTGCTGAGACTTGGCTGTTCGGTGTTCTCTTAGATTGTATATTTGTCTGTTTGGAATCCATTTGTTGCAGGGCCAATTGAAGTAACTTTATTTTCTTATGTTTTGTATTCTTGATGCTCTGGCATCTGGGAGCCTTATAGATCCAGGGAGATATACACTTCTCTGCTGCTGCTGCTGCTAAGTTGCTTCAGTCGTGTCCGACTCTGTGCGACCCCAGACACGGGAGCCCACCAGGCTCCCCCGTCCCTAGGATTCTCCAGGCAAGAACCCTGGAGTAGGTTGCCATTTCCTTCTCCAATGCATGAAAGTGAAAAGTGAAAGTGAAGTCGCTCAGTCGTGTCCGACTCTTAGGGCTGATCAATTCTTAGAGACAGCGGGGGCTCGACCAGGAGCACATTTCTCATTGGTGCAAACCCACCAATCCCAAGTCTATTGCCCCAACCACCTCATTTATCTAGTTCTTAAAACCATGCCAAGATTCCCCCTGCTCTAAACCATCCCAGAGCCAAGGACCATCCCTATGCCCCACAGTCCCCTGGAATGATTCAAACTTTGCCAACCCTAAGCTGTTGACTGTGTACTACCTTGCCTTTCCTGTAGAAAATGCAAATACAGGCTCTGGCCAAGACTTTCCCCTTGGCCCTGTCTGTCTTCTGCCTCCTGACCACCTCAGTGCTCTTTTGGCCTTTTGTAGTGTGGTATGTCCCCTTCTCACGTGAAATGTGAGTCCTAAATTCTTCCTTTCCTGGCATTGGCCTCTCTGTGTTGTCACTCTGTCAGACCACTCTTAATTAAATCCTGGGTACAACTTTAGAACAATGGCAAACCTGATTTTCCGAATTTTAAGAATAACCACCTCTGGCAGTTAAGGTTGAAGGGAAGAATGAAGAAAAGTGCGGGTGTGCTGCACCCTTTTGTTTTCACACCATCGCCCCACCAGGGACAGGAAGGATGTGTGCCCTTTCATCTAAACCCAAGGTGGGAGAAAACGGGAATGCCAAAAGTGTGGTATCCATCTTTTCTTTTAATTAGACCTGTGGGCTTCCCTTGTAGCTCAGTCAGTCAAGACTCTGCCTGCAGTGCAGGAGACCCGGGTTCGATCCCTGGGTTGGGAAGATCCCCTGGAGAAGGAAATGGCAACCCACTCCAGTATCCTTGCCTGGAAAATCTCACAGACAGAGGAGCCTGGTGGGCTGCAATCCATGGGGTTGCAAAGAGTCGGGCACAACTGAGCGACTAACACTTACTTCAAAGAGGGAAGAATAAAACACAGTGTATGGTTTTACAGAGGCACTGAGAAAGAGACACCACCCAGGAGAACTTTAAGGAAGGGACCCCAGACAGAGGTGAATGGTAGGAAGTCCTGGGCTAGAATGGAAGTTGAAAGTGGCCGGCCAGCTGGACAACAGGCAGAGCTAGTGTCATGGGAACTCTAGTCAGAAGCTCTCAGCTGGAGAATGCCCCAGGCTCAGCTGCTAAACCACGGCATGCTTCTTGGATTAGATTCTCCAGGCCTCAGAGAGCAGTTTGCAGAAGAAGCTCTGGAAGGGTGAGCACGGGAACAAGAGAAGCCAACCCCTCTCTCTGTGTTCCCTAATTATAATGGTTTTAATGTACCTTGGACTGGACTTTACTTACTGAAATGAGATCGCTCTATGAATTGAAAAAGCTAGGAGAAACTAAGGGACTTTTCCAGCAGCTCAGGTAAGAAGCAGAAAGGATCGGCATGCAGTCCAGGTCAGGAGAGACAGTGGGAGCATCTAGACCAACTTTTTTCATGGTTGTAACTGGTTGAGTCCAGCGTTTTTCATATGTTGTTGTTTATATAAACAGAAAAGTACTTGGCAGACCCAAGGAAAGAAATCTACTAAAACAGAGTCATTACAGAACAGATACAGTAATTAGAAATACTAAGGGAGAGATCAACACTGAAAATCAAATTATTGACATAGAGGAAAGACTAGACATAATCATAATGGATTCTGATGACAGCAAAACAATAAGAATGCTAGCAGATGAATAAGACTAAAATAGCTGACATGAGAAGAGCTGATCTCTCTGAAGTGGCTATTCCTCCAAAAGGGGGGGGGAAAGCCTAAAATGAAGAAAGAACTACACCTGCAGATCAACAAGCACACATTGACACACTGATCCATGAACACATTCACTGTGTTCTATGGTTTCTGATTTCTATGTATAAACATTAAAAAAATGTACTAGGGTAAGAAATCAGGCTGGCCTCAACCGTTCCATTGGAATACAGTAATGTCCAATGCCTGAACATAAAGAAATGTCTACAGTGTTTTGATACAGAGAGAGTACCACCCAAGGAAACATTACCTGGCAAAGTTGCTTTTATTTCTAATGGTTACAGAGTTCAGTTTAGTTCAGTTCAGTTCAGTCGTGTCCGACTCTTTGCGACCCCATGAATCGCAGCACACCAGGTCTCCCTGTCCATCACCAACTCCTGGAGTCCACCCAAACCCATGTCCATTGAGTTGGTGATGCCATCCAACCATCTCATCCTCTTTCATCCCCTTCTCCTCCTGTTCTCAATCTTTCCCAGCATCAGGGTCTTTTCCAATGAGTCAGCTCTTTGAATCAGGTGGCCAAAGTATTGGAGTTTCAGCTTCAGTATCAGTCCTACCAATGAACACCCAGGACTGATCTCCTTTAGGATGGACTGGTTGGATCTCCTTGCAGTCCAAGGGACTCTCAAGAGTCTTCTCCAACATCACAGTTCAAAAGCATCAATTCTTCAGCGCTCAGATTTCTTTATAATCCAAATCTCACATCCATACATAACCACTGGAAAAACCACAGCCCTGACTAGATGGACCTTTGTTGACAAAGTAATGGCTCAGCTTTTTAATATGCTGTCTAGGTTGGTCATAACTTTTCTTCCAAGGAGTAAGTGTCTCTTAATTTCATGGCTGCAATCACCATCTGCTGTGATTTTGGAGCACCAAAAAATAAAGTCAGCCACTGTTTCCACTGTTTCCCCATCTATTTGCCATGAAGTGATAGGACCAGATGCCATGATCTTAGTTTTCTGAATGTTGAGCTTTAAGCCAACTTTTTCATTCTCCTCTTTCACTTTCATCAAGAGGCTCTTTAGTTCCTCTTCACTTTCTGCCATAAGGGTGGTGTCATCTGCATATCTGAGGATATTGATATTTCTCCAGGCAATCGTGATTCCATCTTGTGCTTTCTCCAGCCTAGTGTTTCTCATGATGTACTCTGCATAGAAGTTAAATAAGCAGGGTGACAGTATACAGCCTTGACATACTCCTTTTCCTATTTGGAACCAGTCTGTTGTTCCATGTCTAGTTCTAAATGTTGCTCCTTGAACTGCACACAGGTTTCTCAAGAGGCAGGTCAAGTGGTCTGGTATTCCCAACTCTTGAAGAATTTTCCACAGTTTATTGTGATCCACACAGTCAAAGGCTTTGGTATAGTCAATAAAGCAGAAATAGTTATTTTTCTGGAACTCTCTTGCTTTTTCAATGATCCAGCAGATGATGGCAATTTGATCTCTGATTCCTCTGCCTTTTCTAAAACCAGCTTGAATATCTGGAAGCTCACGGTTCACGTATTGCTGAATCCTGGCTTGGAGAATTTTGAGCATCGCTTTACTAGTGTGTGAGATGAGGGCAATTGTGTGGTAGTTTGAGCACTCTTTGGCATTGCCTTTCTTTGGGATTGGAATGAAAATGGACGTTTTCCAGTCCTGTGGCCACTGCTGAGTTTTCCAAATTTGCTGACATATTGAGTGCAGCACATTCACAGCATCATCTTTTAGGATTTGAAGTAGCTCAACTGGAATTCCATCACTTTCACTAGCTTTGTTTGTAGTGATGCTTCCTAAGGCTCACTAGACTTCACATTCCAACATGTCTGGCTCTAGGTGAGTGATCACACCATTGTGATTATCTGGGTCATGAAGATCTTTTTTGTATAGTTCTTCGGTGTATTCTTGCCACCTCTTCTGAATATCTTCTGCTTCTGTTAGGTCCCTACCATTTCTGTCCTTTATTGAGCCCATCTTTACATGAAATGTTCCCTTGGCATCTCTAATTTTCTTGTAGAGATCTCTAGGGTTTCCCATTCTATTGTTTTCCTCTGTTTCTTTGCATTGATCACTGAGGAAGGCTTTCTTATCTCTCCTTGCTATTCTTTGGAACTCTGCAGTCAAATGGGTATATCTTTCCTTTTCTCCTTTGCTTTTCACTCCCTTCTTTTCACAGCTATTTGTAAGGCCTCCTCAGACAGCCATTTTGCCTTTTTGCATTTCTTTTTCTTGGGGATGGTCTTGATCCCTGCCTCCTGTACAATGTCATGAACCTCTGTCCATAGTTCCTCAGGCATTGTATCAGATCTAGTCCCTTAAATCTATTTCTCACTTCCACTGTATAATCATAAAGGATTTGATTTAGATCATACCTGAATGGTCTAGTGGTTTTCTCCACTTTCTTTTTATTTCAGTCTGAATTTGGCAATAAGAAGTTCATGATCTGATCCACAGTCAGCTTCCGGTCTTGTTTTTGCTGACTGTATAGAGCTTCTCCATCTTTGGCGGCAAAGAGTATAATCAATCTGATTTCGGTGTTGACCATCTGGTGATGTCCATGTGTAGAGTCTTCTCTTATGTTCTTGGAAGAGGCTGTTTGCTATGACCAGTGCATTTTCTTGGCAAAACTCTATTAGCCTTTGCCCTGCTTCATTGTGTACTCCAAGGTCAAGTTTGACTGTTACTCCAAATGTTTCTTGACTTCCTACTTTTGCATTCCAGTCCCCTATAATGAAAAGGACATCTTTGGGGTGTTAATTCTAGAAGGTCTTGTAGGTCTTCATAGAACTCTTTAACTTCAGCTTCTTTAGCATTAGTGGTTGCGGCATAGACTTGGATTACCATGATATTGAATGATTTGCCTTGGAAATGAACAGAGATCATTCTTTTTTTTTGAGATTGCATTCAAGTACTGCATTTCAGACTCTTTTGTTGACTGTGATGGCTACTCCACTTCTAAGGGATTCCTGCCCACAGTAGTAGATATAATGGTCATCTGAGGTGAAGTCACCCATTCCAGTCCATCTTAGTTCACTGATTCCTAGAACGTCGATGTTCACTCTTGTCATCTCCTGTTTGACCACTTCCAATTTGCCTTGATTCATGGACCTAACATTCCAGGTTCCTATGTAATATTGCTCTTTACAGCATTGGACCTTGCTTCTATCACTAGTCACATCCACAGCTGGGTGTGGTTTCTGCTTTGGCTCTATCCCTTCATTGTTTTTGGAATTATTTCTCCAGTGATCTCCAATAGCATATTGGGCACCTAACGACCTGGGAAGTTCATCATTCAGTGTCCTATCTTTTTGCCTTTTCATACTGTTCATGGAGTTCTCAAGGCAAGAATACTGAAGAAAGGAATGGTTACAGAGAGACATTATCAAATATGAAAGAAATCAAGAAATATAATTCTATGAGCTCTTGTTGGAAGAAAAATATCTTGAAAACTGAAGTCAGCCAATTGAGTGATCAGTCAGAATGACAAAGCCAGGAATGATAAAAGATCCTCTGAGAACACTGATGGCATTTGAATATAAATATAATATCTTTTAGTTATAGGACAGTAACTCATTCGTCTCCATTCTATCGTCCTTTGATGGTGCAAAGTTGTAACAGTAGGGCCTTCCTTCCCCAGCAGCTATTGATTTAGGTTGGGCTAAAGTTCCTAAGTTCTGTTCTCTCTGCCTTCAGGCCCCCGCAGAAAAGTCTTGAGTTTTCTGTAGAGATGCTGCAATGAGTAATCACGAGCTTATGATTTCAGGTTAGAGTGAAGGACACCCCATTTGTCTTCTCACCATTCTGGATCCAGGAAGCATGGTGTGTCCCTGAGAGCAGTAGTTGTGATGGCAGTAGTGTCTGGTGTCTGTGTAATATTATGTTTTAAATCAAGTAATTCTGTCCCGGGAGCTGTCCTGTACACTGTAGGATGTTGAGCCTCTATGCATGAAATGCCCATAGCACCTGTCCTCCTCCCCAGATTTAACAACCAAAAATGTCCCCTGGGGTTAAAATCGACTTCTGTGGAGAACTACCCATATAAAGTCAGGTAGCCTATTCTACAGTCCTTCTCATCCTCTTGTTTGGTTTGTGCTCTGTGTTAAGATTTGAAAAAAAGGAGAAGGTTTCAAATATTTACACAAAGCAAGAATTTTAGGACAAGGATCACAACATGGCTTTCTATCACTGGAACAGCAGGTCTGTGTTTAGGTAGGCTGAATTACTTTCTACCTAGGGGTGTATCATGAGCAGTGACTGAGCATCCTGTACTATTCTCCACAATCCTCATTCTGGGAGTCTTTGAGGACTCTCTTCTATCCTCAGTAATCTTGTGATACAGGCCTTGGGATGTTAGAAAACCATATAGCAGAAGCATATTTGAGGCAAAGAATTTACTCTGCCTCACCCTAGGGTCCAGTGCATTATTTTGTCATATTTGTTATGCTATTGATTTGTGGTACTCTAAGAGGTACAGTTTTTATATTTTGATAAATTATAAAATATCTATTTCTTATTCTACTTCCCTATCCTTTATTTTCTGTTGAATTTGGGGCAGACTTTTTATAGCATCACTTTTAAGATTATAAATTATAATTAATACATATTCGATGGCACCCCACTCCAGTACTCTTGCCTGGAAAATCCCATAGATGGAGGAGCCTGGTGGGCTGCAGTCCATGGGGTCACCAAGAGTCGGACACAACTGAGCGACTTCACTTCACTTTTCACTTTCATGCACTGGAGAAGGAAATGGCAACCCACTCCAGTGTTCTTACCTGGAGAATCCCAGGCACAGGGGAGCCCGGTGGGCTGCTGTCTATGGGGTCACACAGAGTCGGACACGACTGAAGTGACTTAGCAGCATTTTAGAAAATCTGAAAAATATGAAGAATACAATAAAAATTGCCTGTAATCCAACTGGCCTCAGATACTTATTGTTTATATTTGGATACTTTTTTTTTTTTTAATGTCCTGTCTTACCTATCACTATATGTATGCATGTATTTATTTGTGATTACTTGCTCCTTAAACCAAATTTCCATGTTAATGTGTAGTTTTCAAGGTACTTATTCACATAGTCACATGCTGTATTTTATGTAATATTCCACATAACATTACAATGAAAATGTGAATTTTCTTCCCACTCTTCTAAGTTCGTGCTTTTAAAGGCTACTCTTCTCCATCTTGTCTGTGCCATTCATGTATTTAACAAGTATTGAGTAGTTCCAATATGGTAGGTTCTGGCTTCAGCACTGAGTGAGAAAGCACAGCTGAGCAAGAAAGCATTCCTGCCACCAAGGAGATTTTTAAGCCAAGACACATAAAGAAGCAAACACTTTCAGTGCCATTTCCATTGCCGTCACCGACACTGAAGCTACTTTTCTGCCATTATTTAAAATTAGGTATTAAGTTCCTAATTGCACAAAGAATTGATTTTGGCAGAAAGCTAGGGAAAACATGCTGATAAGACACAACAGTGAGCTGCTGACATCAACCAGAGGTTAAGGGCAAGTGCATTTTTGCCGAAGAAGGCAGGGGTCAGTACCTAACTGGTAGGAGAGCTGGAGAAGTGATCAGGGGTGCACAACACAACTGGTTGTTGGCCCAGCCAAACCTGGGAGAGGCTTTGAAGCAAAAAAAAATTGTAAGAGAGAAGGACCAATTCATGATATCAGCTGGTGGAACACTTTATGCTGAGTGTTACCTGCTGCTTTAGGGTTCAACGTCTGCACCATTTATTAAATAGTACTGTAGCAGAAGTCACTTGCCTCCATCCCTTGCTTCCAAGCAGCCATACCCCACAGCCGTCAGAAACAGACTTGGCTTGGATTCACTAGATGAGTGGAAGAAGTTCTGGATGTCAAAAATTCTAAAGTCAAGAAGACTGTTGACATCTTACTGCAGTTCTCCATATTTTAGGATTTTAATTGGCTAAACAATATGGTAGTTAGCTCTGGTTACAATTAATCACGATGATATTTTGCTGCTCAAAGATACCTTGAAAGGTATTTTTGACCAAACTTTTCTATCTGTGAGAAAGCACCCTGTATTCTTTCTATGGATCTGTGGGTGACAGTATGAAATCCAGGGTATATGTTTCCTCTTACATGCTCAGCGTACCTACACCTTTTTCTGTGGGTGTCAGTTGGTTACCTTGTGTTCTATTAGTGGAAAGCCCTCAGTGGAGGCTCCTGATCTTATGGTTTTAGGGTTCTGGTCTTCCTTCCTCTGGGGAAAAAAGCTGGACTATTTACTGTGTGAACTGCATTGTGCTTGCTGTGGTGGAAACCACAGCAGTTCCAGCCTCAGGTCTGGACCCACAGAGCTCTGGCTTTCCCAGTAGCTTCCAGGAAGGGCTTTGTACTGTAACCCAAATATGCAGGAAGATAATAGCGCATGGGGAGAACTTTGGCCAGTAAGTGACAGGAGAGGGAAATGAACCAGCAGATGAAGTGTTGCTACTGTTGCCCTTGATGGGCTGTTCTTATTGATAGCCATCCACTATGGCTTATGAGGGACTGGGTGACTGCTCTGTGTTCTTCTGGGAAGCCAAGGCCATCTTAATGATTCACCATCTGGTCTTGGTTGCCTTTCCTTTTTGCTTGAATTCACTCTTTCCCTCAGTCTTGCTTCCCTAAGATTAAATACCCCTCCATAGTGAGGGAATGCATTTTTAAAAATTATGTCCTACCAACCACGGGCTTCCCTGGTGGCTCAGACAGTAAAGAGGTGGGAGACCTGGGTTCAATCCCTGGGTTGCAAAGATCCCCTGGAGGAGAGCATGGCAACCCACTCCAGTATTCTTGCCTGGAGAATTCCCATGGGGAGAGCAGTTTGGCGGGCTATAGTCCATGGAGTTGCAAAGAGTCTGACATGATTGAGCAACTAAGCACGGCACACCAACCGTGATTGGAAACAGATAATTCTTAATTTTGACTTTTAACTTAAAAAACATAAATTAGGAGTTTATAGGCCATCTGAACATTATTGCAAAAGTGACAGATTTCATCTTAACAGGGCAGTCACTGGCAGCAAGCCTATAAGGTCACTGTGCCTGTGGGGTGAAAGTGAAGGAATGAGCTTAAAGACCATCCATCTGTGTTTGGAGTGTCTTAGAGAAGTGTGTAACAGGATGCAAGCATTAGGTCAGTGGGCATCCCTGCTGAGGATAAATGGGAATGTTTATAGGCAGAGTTCAGTACACTGGAAGTGAGCTTGCACAAATCCCCAACCTTTTGACTCTGTCCCTGCAAAATGTGTCGCTGAAAAAGATGAAAAGACCAATGCATCCTACTCGTACCTACTATATTCTAATCAGCCAGCTGGGTATTTCTCCTAAGGTATGACATGTACCTGTTCAACCATATTTTCCTAAATGGAGATGGCATCAAGAGGAAAAAGTTCTCAGGCATAAAATCATCATACATGCTTAATACCAAAGGAGATGTTTTCAAATGAAAATAAGGTCCCTAATGCAGAAACTAACAGTTTTACTAGATGAAGTAAATTGAGACTATTGGCTGCTGAGAAATTTTTGAAGAACTGTTTGAGGTATCTAATATCAGTATAACTTTATTGCCAATTTTCACTCCTGTCGACAAATAACTTAGAATGTTTTCTAGAAGCAGCAAGTTAAATGCTTGACATCCCCCAGGAACTGAGGAAGCAAGCCAGAGCTCCCACATTCTGGCCACTGCTCTATCTGTTGCGGGCAAACTTTTTAGTACTAATAAATGTTTTTCTTGTTCCTGATTTAGTCCCAGCTCCATGATTACTTTACTGTAACTTTTCTTTGACAGCTTATTTCCTTTGCATAGTCATTTGTTATTAAAAAAAAAAAGAGAGAGAAATGAATAATATATACATTTTAAAAACTACCCCTTCTCAACTCTCTCATTATGGCCCTCTGAGTTTTTAGTAGTTTTTGTGTTGGAGGAGTGTTTGCAGTATTCATGACTTGAACTTCTAATTTATGGGCTCTTAAAGCTACACTAATCATCAGCACAGTATTAATATTGTACTCTAAGGATTTTCCTCCAACTTCTATTCCGGACAAAAAGAACAATCTTAAAAGTAATATTCAACGATTTCAATAAGCAGGCAGGTCAGGTTAGAACATGAGCCACTGGCATTGATGTGTGGATGGTAGCATTATAAGAAGTTATTTACTACAGGAAATGCCAACCTTGCCAATTTTTAAATGTTAATGGCCTTATGGTGAAGATGAAAGGTTTATGCATTCTACCTAGGGATTTCAGAATTTTGCAATCTGGGCATAGGAATGGCTTGATTATCTAATAAATCATTTTTACTTCTCTTTAATTATAGGTGTTTATAAATTTTTATAAATTTAAAAGCAGAACTTTCTGGTATGTTGTGTATAATAATTGAGCCTAAAAGACTGAATTTAATATGCAGGATTTACTGATCTGGGGGGAAGACAAATTTTTTTGTTAGTCCTGGGGGGAAAATGAACCAAAATAAATTTTAAATGGATTATGCAGATTTGTCTAAGCAGATCCAGAATGTTCACTGCATTTACAGGAAATTCTAATTGACTTACTGTAACTTGAGTGTATCATCTTTAGCAAATTAGAAAGAGTTGCCCAGGGCCCAGCTTATTCTAAGAGACTTTGCCTAAATGTTCATAGAATCACAGTTCATTACTTAATTTTTATTTATCATTATGAAGCTACTTTAAAAAATGTTCAACTCAAAAAATATCTTACATTTGGATAATATTCCTTAGATGTGTTTCACCTTAATTGATTTCATACTAGTTGCAATATTTTAGAAAGCTATTCTTAAAGTCTTTATTTTAAAAAATGATAAAAGTTGCACAAATTATTCATGAGATGCTACTATAGTTAATAATAGGTGATGTGCATATTATTTGTATGAATGATACCATGAAATATATCAGGAAGCATTATCCAAACACTTACTTAATAATAGAAAAGCTATATGTTCTCCAATCTGAAATTACTTATGGTTTTGAGAGATTTAGAGAAATGCACTACCTTTTCTCTGTTTTCAAGGCAAACTATTCAATATCATGGTAATCCAAGTCTATGACCAGTAATGCTGAACAAGCTGAAGTTGAACGGTTCTATGAAGACCTACAAGACCTTCTAGAACTAACACCCAAAAAAGATGTCCTTTTCATTATAGAATGCAACAGTAGGAAGCCAAGAAACACCTGGAGTAACAGGCAAATTTGGTCTTGGAGTACAGAATGAAGCAGTTCAGTTCAGTTCAGTTCAGTCACTCAGTCGTGTCCGACTCTTTGCGACCCCATGAATCGCAGCACGCCAGGCCTCCCTGTCCATCACCAACTCCCGGAGTTCACTAGACTCACGTCCATCGAGTCAGTGATGCTATCCAGCCATCTCATCCTCTGTCGTCCCTTCTCCTCCTGCCCCCAATCCCTCCCAGCATCAGAGTCTTTTCCAATGAGTCAACCCTTCGCATGAGGTGGCCAAAGTACTGGAGTTTCAGCTTTAGCATCATTCCTTCCAAAGAAATCCCAGGGCTGATCTCCTTCAGAATGGACTGGCTGGATCTCCTTGCAGTCCAAGGGACTCTCAAAAGTCTTTTCCAGCACCACAGTTCAAAAGCATCAATTCTTCAGTGCTCAGCTTTCTTCACAGTCCAACTCTCACATCCATACACGACCACTGGAAAAACCATAGCCTGGACTAGACGGACCTTTGTTGGCAAAGTAATGTCTTTTCAATATGCTATCTAGGTTGGTCATAACTTTCCTTCCAAGCAGTAAGCGTCTTTTAATTTCATGGCTGCAGTCGCCATCTGCAGTGATTTTGGAGCCCCCAAAAATAAAGTCTGACACTATTTCCACTGTTTCCCCATCTATTTGCCATGAAGTGATGGGACGGATGCCATGATCTTTGTTTTCTGAATGTTGAGCTTTAAGCCAACTTTTTCACTCTCCACTTTCACTTTCATCAAGAGGCTTTTGCCATAAGGATGGTGTCATCTGCATATCTGAGGTCATTGATATTTCTCCCGGCAATCTTGATTCCAGCTTGTGCTTCTTCCAGCCCAGCGTTTCTCATGATGTACTCTGCGTATAAATTAAATAAGCAGGGTGACAGTATACAGCAGGGCAAAGGCTAATAGAGTTTTGCCAAGAGAATGCACTGGTCATAGTAAACAGCCTCTTCACAACACAAGAGAACACTTTACACATGGACATCACCAAATGGTCAACACTGAAATCAGATTGATTATATTCTTTGCAACTAAAGAGGGAGAAGCACTATACAGTCAGCAAAACCAAAACTGGGAGCTGACTGTGGCTCAGATCATGAACTCCTTATTGCCAAATTCAGACTTATATTGAAAAAAGTAGGAAAAACCACTACACCATTCAGGTATGACCTAAATCAAATCCCTAACGATTATACAGTGGAGGTGAGAAATAAATTTATGGGATTAGATCTGATAGACAGAGTGCCTGATGAACTATGGACAGAGGTTTGTGACACTATACAGGAGACAGGGATCAAAACCATCCCCAAGAAAAAGAAATGCAAAAAGGCAAAATGGCTATCTGAGGAGGCCTTACAAATAGCTGTGAAAGAAGGGAAGCAAAAAGCAAAGGAGAAAGGGAAAGATACACCCATTTGAAGGCAGAGTTCCAAAGAATAGCAAGAAGAGATAAGAAAGCCTCCTCAGCGATCAATGCAAAGAAATAGAGGAAAACAATAGAATGGGAAAGACTAGCGATCTCTTCAAGAAAATTAGAGATGCCAAGGCAACATTTCATGCAAAGATGGGCTCAATAAAGGACAGAAATGGTAGGGACCTAACAGAAGCAGAAGATATTCAGAAGAGGTGGCAAGAATACACCGAAGAACTATACAAAAAACATTTTCATGATCCAGATAATCACGATGGTGTGATCACTCACCTAGAGACAGACATATTGGAATGTGAAGTCAAGTGAGCCTTAGGAAGTGTCACTACAAACAAAGCTAGTGGAAGTGATGGAATTCCAGGTGAGGTATTTCAAATCCTAAAAGATGATGCTGTGAATGTGCTGCATTCAATATGCCAGCAAATTTGGAAAACTCAGCAGTGGCCACAGGACTGGAAAAGATCTGTTTTCATTCCAGTTCCAAAGAAAGTCAATGCCAAAGAATACTCGAACTACTGCACAATTGTGCTCATCTCACATGCTAGTAAAGTGATGCTCAAAATTCTCCAAGCCAGGATTCAACAATATGTGAACCGTGAGCTTCCAGATATTCAAGCTGGTTTTAGAAAAGGCAGAGGAACCAGAGATCAAATTGCCAACATCCACTGGATCATTGAAAATGCCGGAGAGTTCCAGAAAAACATCTATTTCTGCTTTATTGACTATGCCAAAGCCTTTGACTGTGTGGATTACAATAAACTGTGGAAAATTCTTCAAGAGTTGGGAATACCAGACCACCTGACCTGCCTCTTGAGAAATCTGTATGCAGTCAGGAAGCAAGTTAGAACTGGACATGGAACAAAAGACTGGTTCCAATAGGAAAAGGAGTATGTCAAGGCTGCTGTTACCCTGCTTATTTATTGTCACCCTGCTTATTTAACTTCTATGCAGATTGCATCATGAGAAACGCTGGGCTGGATGAAGCACAAGCTGGAATCAAGATATCCGGGAGAAATACCAATAACCTCAGCTATGCAGATGACACCAACCTTATGGCAGAAAGTGAAAACTAAAGAGCCTCTTGATGAAAGTGAAAGAAGAGAGTGAAAAAGTTGGGTTAAAGCTCAACATTCAGAAAACGAAGATCATGGCATCTGTCCCATCACTTCATGGCAAATAGATGGGGAAACAGTGGAAACAGTCGCAGACTTTATTTTGGGGGGCTCCAGAATCACTGCAGATGGTGATTACAACCATGAAATTAAAAGACACTTATTCCTTGGAAGAAAAGTTATGACCAACCTAGACAGCATATTAAAAAGTAGAGACATTACTTTGCCATCTGTCTAATCAAGGCTATGGTTTTTCCAGTGGTCATGTATGGATGTGAGAGGTGGACTATAAAGAAAGCTGAGTGCCAAAAAATTGATGTTTTTGAACTATAATGTTGGAGAAGACTCTTAAGAGTCCCTTGGACTGCAAGGAGATCCAACCAGTCCATCCTAATGAAAATCAGTCCTGAATGTTCATTGGAAGGACTGATGTTGAAGCTGAAACTCCAATACTTTGTCCACCTAATGTGAGGAGCTGACTCATTGGAAAAAAACCTGATGCTGGGAAAGATTGAAGGCAGGAGAAGGGGATGACAGAGGATTAGATGGTTGAATGGCATCACCACCTCAATGCAGATGAGTTTCAGTAGACTCCGTGAGTTGGTGATGGACAGGGAGGCCTGGCATGCTGCAGTCCATGGGGTTGCAGAATTGGACATGACTGAGCAACTAAACTGAACTGAACTGAACTACCTTTTCAAAGTTGAGTTCAGGAATAGGTAGAAATTTCTGTGACCATATTCAAGTTGGAATTTCTATTAACCTTTTTGAGAAACATTTTGATCAAGACCACATTGTAAGCTAATAAAAATGTGAAATAATTTAGTAACTATAGAGGATAACTTTCTAACCACCCACTAGTGAAATGTAGTCAAAAAGTACTCAAGTTTTGTATCATCAAAGATAATCATCATCTCTTTTGATACGTTTTAGTCTTTTATATACACAGAGACTGTTTTTGTTTCATACAGTGCTGTGTTCAAATATGAAATGAAATTCTGTATTATACTTTTGCTATACATGTTTTTCTATGTAATTGCAATACAGTGGTGGTGATATCAAAGTGTGAGAGTGAAACTCTCAGTTGCTCAGTCATGTCTGACTCTTTGTGACTACATGGACTGTAGCTCTCCAGATTCCTCTGTCCATGGAATTCTCCTAGGCAAGAATACTGGTTGTTGTTGTTATTCAGTGGCTCAGTCATGTCTGACTCTTTAAGACTCCATGGTCTGCAGCATGCCAGGCTTCCCGGTCCTTCACTATCTCCTAGAGTTTGGTCACACTCATGTCTATAGAGTCAATGATGTCATCCAACCATGTCATCCTCTGTTGCCCCATTCTCCTCCTGCCCTCCACTCCTCTTGGAGTGGGTAGCCATTCCCTTCTCCAGGGGATCTTCCCAACCCAGGGATTGAATCTATGTCTCCTGCATTGCAGATCAATTTTTTTTTTTTTAAACCATTTGAGCCACCAGGGGGACATGAAGGTGTCAGGTAATTCCTCTTGAAGAAAATAGTTTTAAAAGATTCATGTCTAGAATTTGCCATCTGTATATCCTCTTTTGTGATTTGTCTTTTCATATCTTTTCTGGTTTTCTAATTCATTGTTAAGGTTGTCTATATACCCTAGGTATAAGTCTAGAGCAAAATACACTTTAAAAGCACAATGGGATATCACTGTACACTTATTAGAATGGCTAAAATAAGAGTGTTGATGAGGGGATGAATAAACTTGATCACTCATGCTGAAGGGAATGAGAAATGGTACAGTAACCCTGGAAAAGAGCTTGCAGTTGTTTTTTTTTTTTTTTAAACTAAACCTGCAGTTGCCAAATGATACAGTGATTATTCTCTTAGGCATTTGTCCCAGAGAAATGAAAACCTGTGTTCACATCCACAAAAATAGCAAACTATATACAAATGTTTATAGTAGCTTGATCCAAAACTGGAAATATGTCGGATATCCCTCAAACAGGTAAAGACTAAAGAAAATGTGTATATATTCATTCTATGGAATACTACTCAACAATAAAAAGAAAGTAGCTGTTGATATAGCCCACAGCTTTGATGAATCTCTGGGGAATTATGCTGAGTGAAAAAAAGTAAATCCAAGAGAATTACATAATGTTTGATTCCCTTCAGATAATATTTTGAAATGACAATATTCTAGAAATGGAATACAGACAAGTTGTTTCCAGGTGTTAAGGAAGGATGAGGTGGAAGGGAGGTAGATGTAGTCTTTAAAGGGCAGTTCATGGGATCCTTGTGATGATGAAACTGTCGAGTATCTTGACTGTGGTGGTGGGTGCACAAGTGATAAAATTTAATAGAATAAGACACATTCACACACAAACACAAGTGAAACTGGGCAATGTGGAGAAGATAAATGTATTATATGAACGTCAATACGATGGCTGTGATACTGCATTGCAATTTTCCAAAATGTTCTTATTGGAAAAATTGAGTAAAGTATACCTGGAATTTCTCTTAATTATTCCTTACAACTTCATAATTATCTCAATAAAAACTGCCCCAACTTCCTTACTGGATGATAGATCAGAGCACAGAAATGTCTGAGCTTCAAAGAAGAACTTTCAAAAGTGGAAAAGCGTCAAAGGTGCTTAAGTCCAAAATCTAAGTATAAACTCTACTCAAATTCCTAATTGATCACAAAACTACACATGCTTGGAATTAAGAGACCCCAGGGGGTAAAAAAGTGAAGTAGAAACTAGAGAATCAGCTGCCACTAAAATTCAAAACTATCTGGTGTTAAGGTTTTTGAGTTTGCTGTGTTTTTGACTGAGTGTGTTCTCCAAATCACACACAACTTAAGCAGCAGAAAGGAGAATGCTTCTTTATCTTAAATATCAGAAGCATGAAGTTCGGACTGGAAAAACATCTGGAAATTTAGAGAACCCCCCAGAAACAAAATAACCATTGAGAGTGAACCCTAAAATCTAAATGTAAAATAGACCCAAATTTTTGCTGACAGCCAAACTATGCAGGCACAGAGAGACCCCGAGGGGTCGAGCCAAATAAGCAGCAGCTGGAAGCCAAAGAAAATTGATCAAACACCAGCTGCTGCACATTGCAGGGAGGACTGTTTCACAGTTTGATTTTGGGCAAGAAAATTGCCTTTAGAACAAATAATAAAACAAACAACCCAATCATCCTCAGACTATCCCAGAATCACTACAAAGTATAATCTACAGGATACAGTTTCTAAGCAAGAATTACTAGATATGCAAAGCAGGAAAGTGCTTCTTTGCCAAACTACCAGTGACAGTCAATAGAAAGTGAAATTGAGTGGGCCCTGACAATGTATTGAGCAAAGGTTTCAAATAGTCAATTTAATATACAGTTAAATAATTAAAGGAAAATATAATATTAATGAGTAAACAGATAGGAAATTTTAACAGATGTAAGCTAAAAGAAAAAAGCAAAAGAAAATTTTAGAACTATAAAGTATTAACTGGGTATAAACACCTCACTCTATGAACTCAAAAGAAAATTTGAAATAGCAAAAGAAAAAAAAGTCAGTGAAATTAAAGTATCAGTAGAATTGCCCACTCTGGACAACAGGGGGAAAAATATTTAGCAAAAGTGAAAAAACTGTAGAGGACTGTGGAGTAATATTTAACAGTCTACTATATGTGCAGATGGAGTCAGACATGACAAAATGAGAGAGAAAAGGGGGAAAAAAACTGAAGACAGATTGGTCAAATCTTCTTAAATGTGCAAAAGAAAGTCCATTAACTTAGAAATCCAAGAAGTTCAGTGAAGTTCACTTAAACAGACACACACATACCCCCCCATAGTTCAATCTCAATATACCATAGTAGAACATCTGAAAACAAAAGATAGAAAATGTTGAAAGACTCATAACATGCAGAGAACTAACAATATGATCAACAACTGACTTATCACCAGAATTGATGTGGGCAAGAAAACACTGGACTTACATATTCAAAAAAAAGAATAAGTAAACAAACAAAACCAACCAAACAACAATGACAACAAAAAAACCCTGGCTGTCAAGAAATCTAGAGTTCCTACAGGTATTCTATAAATATGAAAATAAGATAGAAGTTTCTGATGAAAATTTACAAAACACAATGCTAGCAGACTAGCATATCAAGAAATATTAAAGAAATACCTTTGGGTTCAAGGGAACTGACACCAAACAGTAGCAGTGATGTTCAGAAAGAAATGAGAAGCACTGGAAAATGTACATATATGGTGAAATATAAAAGATTATACAAATAATTTTTTCACTTAATTTTTTAAAAAAAGGCAGTGTAGAATGCTTAAGGTATATTAGTATATATGACAATAAAAGAACAAATGAGAATGGGTAAATGGAATTATAATGTTTCAAGATTTTGGTATTTTAATCAAAGTCATAATTCAGTGTCAGGCAAAAGTAGATTGTCATGAATTAACAATGTATCTTGTTATTCTTAAGCACCTAATAAAAATAATGTAATAAATATAGTCAAAAGTTAATAGGGATTAAAATGACTTACAAAAATATTTTCAGAAAACCAAAGGAGAGATGAACAAAAAGGAGAAGAGACAACTAGGAAAATACATACTGCAATGGCAGATTAAAATATTGCTGTACAAAAATCACATTGCTATAAATAGATGACCTATTCTAATTAAAAGGCAAAACTTGGATTAAAGAAAAAAGATTCAACTGTTTTCTTTCAATAAGAGATATATAGGGTATACAAATAAATTAAAGGAAAATGATGGTAAATAGTGCAGTATTTGAAAAATAAGCATAAGAAAAAGGGGATGTATATATTAATATCATATAAATCAGACTTTAAGACAAGGATTAATAGAGACAAGGAGAGATATTTGATTCAAAAAAGATCAATGCAACAGGAAGATAAAGCAATTATAGATTATGTTTTTGTTGCTTAGCCGTTAAGTTGTGTCTGACTCTTTGTGACCACATGGAGTGTAGTCCACCAGGTTCCTCTGTCCATGGGATTTTCCAGGCAAGAATATTAGAGTGGGTTGCCATTTCCACCTCCAGGGATCTTCCCAATCCAAGGACTGAACAAGTGTCTCCTTCTTAGCAAGGCAGATTCTTTACCACTGAGTCACCAGGGAAGACCATGGTAAAACATTCATATACATTTAGTTCTCAAAATAACTTTATAAGCTATATATTATTATTACACTTATTTTTTGTAAATTAATTTATTTATTTTAATTGGAGGCTAATTACTTTACAATATTATAGTAGTTTTTGCCATACATTGACATGAATAAACCATGGGTGTAAATGTGTCCCCCATACTGAACCCCCCTCTCACCTCCCTCCCCATCCCATCCCTCAGGGTGGTCCCAGAGCACTGGCCTGGAGTACCCTGTCTCATTTATTGGACCTGGACTGGTGATATATTTCACATATGGTAATATACTTGTTTCAATGCTCTTCTCTCAAATCACCGCACCCTCGCCTTCTCCCACAGAGTCCAAAAGTTTGTTCTTTACATCTGTGTTTCTTTTGCTGTCTTGCATGTAGGGTCATCGTTACTATCTTTCTAAATTCCATATATATGTGTTAATATACTATACTGGTGTTTTTCTTTCAGACTTACTTCACTCTGTATAATGGGCTCCAGTTTCATCCACCTACTTAGAACTGATTCAAATGCATTCTTTTTAATACCTGAATAATATTCCATTGTGTATATGTACCACAGCTTTCTTATGCATTCATCTGCCGATGGACATCTAAGTTGCTTCCATGTCCTAACTATTGTAAACAGTGCAGCAAAGAACATGGGGGTACACAAGTCTCTTTCAATTCTGGTTTCCTCAGTGTGCATGCCCAGCAGTGGGATTGCTGGGCTGTATGGCAGTTCTATTTCCAGTTTTTTAAGGAATCTCCACACTGTTCTCCATAGTGGCTGTACTGGTCAACCACTTGTAAAAGAATGAAACTAGAACACTTTGTAACACCATACACAAAAATAAACGCAAAATGGATTAAAGATTTAAATGTAAGACCAGAAACTATAAAACTCCTAGAAGAAAATATAGGTAAAACACTCTCTGACATAAATCACAGAAGGATCCTCTATGACCCACCTCCCAGAGTAATGGAAAAAAAGCAAAAATAAACAAATGGGACCTAATTAAATTTAAAAGCTTTTGCGAAATGAAGAAAACTATAAGCAAGGTGAAAAGACAGCCTTCAGAATGGGAGAAAATAATAGCAAATGAAGCAACTGGCAAAGAATTAATCTCAAAAATATACAAGCAGCTCATGCACTCAATTCCAACCAAAAAATGTGCCAAAGAACTAAACAGACATTTCTCCAATGAAGACATACAGATGGCTCACAAACACATGAAAAGATGCTCAACATCACTCATTATCAGAGAAATGCAAAGCAAAACCACAATGAAGTACCATCTCACACTGGACAGAATGGCTGCTATCAAAAAGTCTGCTGCTGCTGCTGCTAAGTCGCTTCAGTCATGTCGGACTCTGTGCGACACCATAGATGGCAGCCTACTAGGCTCCCCCCGTCTCTGAGATTCTCCAGGCAAGAACACTGGAGTGGGTTGCCATTTCCTTCTCCAATTCATGAAAGTGAAAAGTGAAGTCGCTTAGTCATGTCCGACTCTTAGCGACCCCATGAACTGCAGCCTACCAGGCTCCTCTGTCCATGGGATTTTCCAGGCAAGAGTACTGGAGTGGGTGCCATTGCCTTCTCCAATCAAAAAGTCTACAAACAATAAATGCTGGAGAGGATGCAGAGAAAAGGGAACCCTCTTACACTGTTGGTAGGAATGCAAACTAGTACACTTATTTTAAAGGCAAGGAAAATTGGGTTTCATAAAGCCAAGTAACTTATTCAAGATTACATAAATTTCGTTCTGGAATTTGATTTTGAACTAACAAAATCATGTTCCAGAGCTTGTGATCTTAACACTACATATTATATCCAATGAATAGATGGATAGATGGGTGGAAGGATAGATGGAATAGTAGCAAGTATAGTTGAAAGTTTCAGTAGTCCCCTTCGTAATTGATAGAATAAATAGCATTCACCAAGACACACCAAATGCAGGGCCATAAAGCAATCTCAGTGATGCCATGTATATGTATATGTGTGTGTACATATTCTCTTTCCTTGTGGGTTATTACAAAATATTGAATATAATTCACTGTGCTATACAGTAGATACTTGGTTGTCTATTTTATATATAGTAATGTGTATATGCTAACTTCTAAACTCCTAATTTATTCCTTCCCCCACCTTCCTCCTTTGGTAGCCATAAGTTTGTTTTCTGTCTGTGAGTCTGTTTCTGTTTTGTAAATAAGTTCATTTGTATCATTTTTTTTTAAGATTACACATATAAGTAATATCATATGATATTTGTCTTTATCTGTCTGGCTTACTTAGGGTGATAATCTCTGGGTCATTCCATGTTGCTGTAGATGGCATTATTTCCTTCTCTTTATGGTTTTATGACTGAGTAATATGCCATGATATACTGCTTAGCTGCTTCAGTCATATCTAACTCTGTGCAACCCTATGCGCTGGAGCCTGCCAGGTTCCTCTGTCCATGGGATTCTCTAGGCAAGAGTACTAGAGTGGGTTGCCATACCCTCCTTCAGGTCATCTTCCTGACCCAGGGGTCAAACACAGGTCTCCTGCATTGCAGGCAAATTCTTTACCATTGAACCACCAGGGAAGCATATATATATCTCTTTATCCCCTCATTGTGGATGAACATTTAGGTTGCTTTCATATCTTGGCTATTGTAAATGGTGCCGCTATGAACACTGGAGTGCATATATCTTTTCAAATTATGGCTTTCTCTGATATATGCCCAGGAGTAGAATTGCAGGATCATATGGTAGCTCCATATTTAGTTTCTTAAGGAACCTCTATACTGTTCTCCATAGTGGCTGTACCAGTTTACATTCCCACCAGCAATATAGGACGGTTCTTTTTTCTCCACACCCTCTCCAACATTTATTATTTGTTTTCATTTCTTATGGTTTGTAGTTTTCATTGTACTTGAAACTTTAATTATCATTATCCATTATTGTTGGTTAAATCTGAATACTGCATGATAAATCAAATTAAACAGAAAATATTCTTGGACCATTGCGTATAAGGATATCTGATATTTGTGACATTCAGGCCCATTGAGGCAGTTTGCATTTGAACTGGTTCTAGGCAATGCAAATCCTTTGGAACAAACTATGACAAATTTGGGGACATTATACCATTTGATAGTTCCATATCAGGGATAATTGGCACTATGATACTCAAAATAGTTCATTAATTCTCTTTAAAAATCCTTCTTCATGGATATAGGGATTATCTCCTTCCTGTAAGAAACTTTGGCATTTAAAACCTGATTCTGCTACTTATTGTCTATGAGATCCTGATAAAATTTCCTAATCTTTCCATTTCCTCATCTTTAGATTAAGAGTGATAATTGCCCCCATTTTTTCAAGAAGGACTATAAGGACTGAATGAAGTAATATGTAGAGGGCACCAATCAGAGCCTGTAACTTACCTAGTGCTAGATAAGTATTTATCATCATCGTAATCCATTTTCCTTGTTAATGCTGTATTTTGATAGAATAGGTTTAAAAGTTTTATAACAGCCATTGTGATTAGTGACTGGATTAATGAATTAAGTTGAATGGAAGAGAAATTTTAACCAGTATTTTTAATAATGTCATTCTTTCCCAACTCATCTTCCACAGCAGTTATCTTGCCTGGGGATGGGGGCTCAATATGGGTTGAATGAAATAGATTCCTGATAGTTCATGATCCGAGCAAATACAATAACCTTGTTGACCCTATTATATTAGAAGTCCGAGTCCTCATAGGTGACTTGCTTGCTAATTATAGTTCTCTCTTCTATGAGTAAAACCCTAGTAACAATAACCAAACAATAACAAATAACAAAAAAACTTAGCCATAAAATGAAGCCTTTCTACAATGAATTATAGCTGTCTCTGCCAATTTCAACAGTATTTTGAACAGAATATTGTGTTTTATGTAAGATACCTTAGGGTTATCTGTTTGCTCTTATTGAACTCTGTGGACAGCAGTGTTGTCATGAGATGTCCTTCCTGGTCCATGAGAGCTAGACTTTTGAACACTTATATCAGATGCTGTATTATTTTCTCTTCTTTCCCTAAGTGTTAGACACCACTTCTTGCTCAATGTGTGTCTTACCAGCTCCCCTTCCCTTTCTCATTTGTTTTTTACAATAGCTATTATACAGGGAAATGAAATAACTAAAACTGTTCAAAGTATGTATAAAATAAGAGTAAGTCATTAGTGAGTATGCTTTCTTAGGAGTAAAATACATCAGTTGAGATCAGTTCAGTTGCTCAGTCATGTCCGACTCTTTGCAACCCCATGGACTGTAGCATGCCAGGCTTCCCTGTCCATCACCAACTCCTGGAGCTCACTCAAACTCATGTGCGTCAAGTCAGTGATGCCATCCAACCATCTGATCCTCTGTCGTCCCCTTCTCCTTCTGCTTTCAATCTTTCCTAGCATCAGGGTCTTTCCCAACGAGTTAATTCTTCGTGTGAGGTGGCCAAAGTATTGGAGCTTCAGCTTCAGCATCAGTCCTTCCAATGAATATTCAGGACTGATTTCTTTTAGGATTGACTGGTTTGATCTCTTTCCATTCCAAGGGACTCTCAAGAGTCTTCTCCAACACCACAGTTCAAAAGTGTCAATTCTTCGGCACTCAGCTTTCCTTATGGTCCAACTCTCACATGGCTACTGGAAAAACTGTAGCAGCTGACTTATTTTACACATCTTAGTGCCTCTGAATTCTGTTTTGGGTCTTATTTACCCCAATCCTCCATCCTCAGTTGAATTTCGTATATGAATTGAGTTAAAAAGTTTCTCCATCTGTATGAACTATTCTTGTAAGATGTCTGACATATCCATGAGCTCAATTGGTAGGTATTAGTTAGTGTTATTTTTAAAACAAATGATATGGATAAGACTTGTCTTCAATTATTTAAGAGATGAACAGGAAAATATGAAGATTTAAAGGTAACAGTTCCTAAGTACTAGCAACAATATACCACTTGGGTATGCAGTGTATTTTTCAATATTATAAAAACTTAGTTTTTGATCAGAACTAAGTGTTATAGTCTTCATTAAGCATCTGATTGATGGCCAAATTTGCATTTTTATGTTGCTAAATGTATAAAATACTTCAAATTTATAGTGACTTAAACTTAAACTAGGATTTGGGGTAAATGCTTCACCAGGTCCCTCTATAAATAGCTGTCAGTTCAGTTCAGTTCAGTAGTTTAGTCGTGTCCAACTCTTTGCAACCCCGTGAACCACAGCACGCCAGGCCTCCCTGTCCATCACCAACTCCCAGAGTCCACCCAAACCCATGTCCATTGAGTCAGTGATGCCATCCAACCATCTCATCCTCTGTCATCCCCTTCTCCTCCTGCCTTCAATCTTTCCCAGCATCAGGGTCTTTTCAAATGAGTCAGCTCTTTGCATCAGGTGGCCAAAGTATTGGAGTTTCAGCTTCAACATCTGTCCTTTCAATGAACACCCAGGACTGATCTCCTTTAGGATGGACTGGTTGGATCTCCTTGCAGTCCAAGGGACTCTCAAGAGTCTTCTCCAACAGTACAGTTCAAAAGCATCAATTCTTTGGTGCTCAGCTTTCTTCCCAGTCCAACTCTCACATCCATACATGACCACAGGAAAAACCATAGCCTTGACTAGCCGGACCTTTGTTGGCAAAGTAATGTCTCTGCTTTTCAATATGCTGTCTACGTTGGTCATAACTTTCCTTCCAAGGAGTAAGAGTCTTTTAATTTCATGGCTGCAGTCACCATCTGCAGTAACCTTGGAGCCCAGAAAAAGAAGGTCAGCCACTGTTTTCCCATCTATTTGCCATGAGACAATTATTCTAAAAATGAATCTATCACTTGTGGTCAGCTGTATAACAGCAAAGTGAATCTCCCTTACTAGGAAATACAGCAAGCCATTGTCTAAAATAAAGAATGAGGTGATTCTCAGTGATTCTCATATACACTTGATATAGAGCTGCTTTTAATATTTTTTCTCATTGTTTGGGCTCTAGGCAATGCTACAGAGGTAATAATGGCATGTTCATAGATGCTGGCATGCTTTCAGAGAAGACTTTCACCATACGGAGAAAGCACAACTTTTACCATTACTTTAAAGTAAGGGATCTGATCTTGCCTGCTCTAAGTCACATAATTCTCATTTTATGTTAATAGAAGTTATGCCTAATTATCAAGGGGAGAGTAGATTTCTAAATTATGGTCTCTTCCAGAAGAGTTATGAGTATAACCTCCATTAACACTGGGGAATATTAAGAAGGCAACTCTTTGAATGTTGAGATAAAAATATGTCCCTCTAGTGGAGGGTTATATTTTATCCATAACTGAGTAATTTTGACTCAAGTGACCTATATTGAGAAATAGATTTAATAGTGGAAAGACTGTGGATTGATGGATCCCTGCCAGGCAGAAACAGAAAGTTCAGAGCACTAACAGTAAGTGGAGGAATGTAGGACATGATGTTATTCCCAAAATTATCAGGAAGAGAAAATAATAGAGGAGAAAAAATAGTGTGAACTCTTGCCCACCCCCACCTCCCTGGATGTTCAAGTTAATGTCTCCTCAGATGGAGTTTTGTATCAGATTTCTCTTTTGAAATGGTGAGTGTTTTATAGGCTCTTATCTAATCAGAAATAAACCAAAAGCATTTGTTTATTTTTGTAGCAGTCACTGTGCCTTCAGTATGCAATTCTCTGAAGCCCATTTGCTGATGTTCTAAGAAAATTTGCTGCCTCATCTGTGATAAAACCAGCATACACAATCATCTTCCAATTTAAAGTTCAGATAGGAATGTTTTCTAGTCTTCAGAGCAGTCTAAAAGTCTCTCTCTAAAATAAGAACTGCTTGTTCATGGAAGGAAGTCTGGGGAATAAGTTACGTTGGTTCTTTCTGTTCCTTCCTTCCTCTCTCCTCTTCCACTCCTACCCTCATCCTGCTCCCTTCTGCCTTCCTCCATCCTTTCTTCTTTCTTTCTTCTCTCCTCTTCCTCCTTCCCCTCCCTTTTTTCACCTTCCCTGCTCTTCCTCCCACATTAGTTCTTGTAACACTGCTGAAAAAAATCTGTCCCAGATTTTAACTTTGAGATTTTTATACACCCAGAATTTAATCTGATTATTTAGGAAAGACTTGCAGATTCAATTTACTGCAGTAACTTGTTACTGCTTTATTGACCTGATGTCTTTAGGACTTAGCTAGCATCATCTGAAGTGGGTGGCAAAAGGAAAACCAACAAATAAAAACCCCAAATAACCTGTATTTCTTCATGATGTAATGTGTGTGCTTAGTTGCTCAGCTGTGTCTCACTCTTTGCAACTCTTTGGACTTAGCCCCCTAGGCTCTTATGTTCATGAAGTTTTTTAGACAAGAATATTGGAGTGGGTTGCCATTTCCTCTTGCAGGGGATCTTCCTGACCCAGGTATCGAACCCGAGTCTCCTGCATTCCAGGTGGATTCTTTACCACTGAGCCTCTGGGGAAGCCCTTCAATATATAATACAGACTCAAAACTGTTTCAAAAGTTTTGGAATTGTATCACTGTTTTGTTTTTGTTTTTTCTTTCTGTCCTAGGTGCTTAAGGGAATTTAGATGTGCCTGTGATGCATTAAACTATTTTTAAAGCTAATTTCAAGAAGAACAATCATTAAGCCCACAAACATCACTCTGAAAGATGCAGATTCCTTAGCTGTATAACTTAGCTTCTGAGTGGGCATGGTTTTTGATCTTTGAACTGAGAGTTTGTATCGGCACAATCACTTCCTGAACGATCTAATTATTTCCAGGCTTCGGTCTATAAATCAGCCATTTTGACATTCAGTAGCACAGCTGCCTTCCTTAAAAATCTAAGGATATAGATTGATTTCTCACATAAGCATTCTGAGAAAACATAAGACTTGCTAGTATCATTAAAGCAATAAAATATTTTTCAAGAATTATATGCTTAAAAGAACTTGATCCAAGTTGAAACTCAATCTGTTTTGCCTTTGAGGCTGATTTTATTGAATATTTATTTATTAAAATCAGTGCCGGGTTCAACACATAATATAAGTTCATTAAATGTTCATTTATAGGGAAGGGGAGGAATGATCTCTAGGAACACCAGTTTTCCATGTGTAAAACCAAGGACTGGCCTAGTTCAGGTCCCTTTCAGACCCACAGCCCCATGACTGAATCTTAAGCACACACTTCATGAACCATGAACTGGTGATGAACTAGTCAAGCCTTGGCTTCTGGTTATAGACATAATTCGCGCGGTTATGTCTGACTCTTTGCCACCCCATGGACTGGAGTCCACTAGGCTCCTTTGTCCATGGAATTCTCCAGGCAAGAATACTGGAGCGGGTTGTCATTCCCTTCTTCAGGGATCTTCCTGATCCAGGGATGGCCAGCTTTCTGGCAATCATACCCTGTCTTTTTCTTCAGTGAAAGGAATAAAAAATGTGAAAGTTGAGTAAAAAATCTGAAGTATTTAGCAGTCTTCCAGATGCTGGCAGATTAGTCATGACAGTCACCCCAGAGCATTAACATCTGTATTTCTTGACTTGTCTTGTTGAAGGTTCTGCCTTAAAATCTGTCTATACTGATATGATGTGATTTCTCAGATAAACTAAAATGCAAAGGAGCAAGAAGGGGAGCAAGTCTACATGTATACACATAAATATATATGCATGTAAAATATATATACACATATATGTAATGCATATATACACATTAAAATGTATCTGTGTTGCCTAGATTAATACATTATGTATACAAACATTCAGTATCTCTGAAAAGATGCATAGGAATTGGCATGAGATTGCCTTTAGAATGAGACACAGGGAAGAAGACAAATTTAATTTTCACTTTATGTACCTATTTAAATTTAAAAACAAGATTAAAAGTAACTTCTCCTTTGTAACTATTCTGGGGCTAAGCTGATGTTAAAGCTGATCTCTTCAATTAGATGTCTCCTAATTATACATCAATAGTAAGGTGCTTAGCCCAATACCTTGACAAAAATCTCTTGTACATATGCTGATTAAATAGCTTTTTTATAATGTGATAGATGGAAAATGACCAGATCACTGTTAGAGTCTAAGCATTGGCTTTATCACTGTAAATCTACAGGAGTTCCATTGAAAAAGAAATGTAGAAGGTTCCAATGCAAGTTGAGGCACTTTTGTAAACCACCTCTAGGTCTGTGTGTATGAATGCGTCATTGAAATCTTGCGGGCTGTCTGAACATACTATATAATGGATAGGAATACTAAGTTGTAGTTGAAAAAGAAAATTTTAAAGAATTGATGAAAAAAATTCATAGTCTGTGTCAGTTAGGTATAGTTGAATAAAGAATCACCTAAAATGTGATAACTTAAAGTAGCAAGCATTTATTTGGTTCATGACTCTGCTGGACTGTCCTGGTTGTGGATTGGTCCCCCTCATGTGTGTGTAGCCATTTGGGAATGATAATGAAAGCTGCAGATTGACTCTGCTTATTAGTTTGGGCTCTCACGCCTGTCTGGGATCAGCTGGGCTGACTGGCCCACGGCTCACATTGTCTTTCCAACTCCTGCAGGCTAGTCTGAGGTTGCTCCATGACCAAGGCAAAGTACAACGTGATGCTCACGTGACCTCTTGAGGCCCAGGTCTGGAATGGAATGGACCTTATGCCTCCTTTACTGCATTGTCTTGGCCAAGCACTCCACAAGCCAGCCTAGATCCAAGGGGCTGAGAAGTAGACTCTGTCTCATGATGGAGGGCCTTCAAAGCCATTTTCTAAGAGAAGGGGTCCTGGAAAGGAAACCCCTTTTGCCACATGGTCTTGAAGCTTTATGGCAAGGACCCTAAGTTGGGTAAAAGGAATATATTTAAATTTAAAAATTTAATTTTCCAAGTAGTTTAAAAAAAGAGTAATTTTAATGTTTTGGGAGGAATATGTCATAGTAATTCCATCTGTTTTATTTGTTTTCATATTTTTCTACCACAATAATAATAGTTATAATTTACTGAGAACTCCTAACACGCTGCTGCTGCCACTGCTGCTAAGTCACTTCAGTTGTGTCCGACATAGACAGCAGCCCACCAGGCTCCGCTGTCCCTGGGATTCTCCAGGCAAGAACACTGGAGTGGGTTTCCATTTCCTTCTCCAGTGCATGAAAGCTGGATGCTATCAACTCACGAGTTAATTTATATACATTTATGTCTCAGGTTTACTGCTATAATGTGAGATCTCATTCCACTTTCTTTATTATAAACTAAGTTTCATCAGTTGACTGACAGTAGCAGACCAGACCATTGATCTAGATCTGTGTGGCTATAAAATTCAGGCCTTTTCTTTGCCCAGTGGAGTTTCATATCTGGAATTAATTTTTGTGACTTCAACTGTGGATGTGCCATTGAAGGTCCAGATATGGGGATTGGGAGAGAATGAAAGAGAAAGTGATTTAAATATTATGGATAAACCAGCCAGCCATTTTACCCAATAAATATGTGTCCTACTGGAATCCTGATTTGCGAGCTATAAACCTACTGTTGGTTTCCCTGATAGCTCAGTTGGTAAAGAATCCACCTGCAATACAGGAGACCTGGGTTCGTTCCCTGGGTTAGAAGATCCCCTGGGGAAGGGAAAGGCTACCTATTCTAGTATTCTGGCTTGGAGAATTCCATGGACTGTATAGTCCATGGGTCACAAAGAGTCGGGCACAACTGAGAGACTTTCACTTTCAAACCTACTTTAGCACAGGTTATTACAGCTCCAGGTGCCTCTTAGGTGGATGTGGTTTTGATATTTTTGTTTCCTTTTAGGAATATGGCTCTAAATGTAAGATAGCTCCTTTATCTTATAGTCAATCAGAGGGAAAAATGATCAAATTAGTGTTAGAGGGAAAAAAATCGTCTTGCAGGGTTGTGAGTTGTAATGCAATCTTTGGTCTGTCACATTGTTGGAGAATTTTCAAGGGTAATTTCGAACCTGTGTCTCCTGCATTGCAGGCAGATTCTTTACTGTCTGAACCTCCAGGGAAGCCCTAATTTCAACTCTACATACTCTTAATTTTAAGAGCAAAGTTCTGATCTTAATCCACAGTAATATGTAAATTCAGTTAACTATGCTATATAGTATTTTCTGGAGAAATAAATTTTAATGTTTGTATAAAATGCTTTTTGAAGTGGGGTACAAAATATTTATTCTGCATTCTTCAGGTATGTTAATATAGTTAAGCCTATCAGAAAAATAAGTGGCATAACTACAACAATACTACTGTAATGCTACAAAAACACTAGTCCATCCATTTTGTAGAAGAACTAGATTTTGCATCATGTTTTACGAATGTATCATTAGTTCATTTGTAAAGAATATTCTGTAAGTAAGAAGATAGTCTTGTTATTAAGTACACTTAGCTGTTTAAAATTAACATAAACAGTGTATAAATTGAAGTAAGCAAATGAAATTATTTTGTCACAAGCATTTATAAAGAGACACGCACGTAGAAGTGTACAGTTAAATATATCTTCACAAGTTGTATACACCTGTGTGAGCAGCACTCAAAAAGAAGCCCATTAAAGCCCCCTCATGCTTTTGTCCACATATGATTCCCCCAACCTCCAGAATAACCACTATTCTGACTTTTGACAGGATAGATTAATTTTGCCTACATTGTGCTTATATAATGGAATCAATGGTCTATATCTTTTTGTTTTTCTGACATTTATTCAACACTGAATTGGCAAGTTGATCTGTGAGACTGCATGATATTCAGATGATTCATCCTCATTTTTGATGAGTGAATATAACATTCCAGAGACATGAACATTTGAGTAGTTTCCAGTTTGGGGCTATTAAAAAATGCTGGTCTGAATATTAAAATTTTCAAATACATACCTTTTATGGACATGCACACATTTCTGTTGTGAATGTACCCAGGAGTAGAAATTTTCAGTCATGGACCATTCATGTTTTCATCTTTTTCCACTAACTTTTTTTTAGCCAGTATAGTTACCTTACCTAAAATACTGTAAGGTTGAAGTTTCATATATATATTATTAGAGAGAAGATATTATTTTTCAGAATTATATTGAAACTCACCTTCATAAAAATAGAACACAGAAAAATTATAAATTTAAGTTAAAAGTGATGGTAGTTGGTTTGTGTTATTTTTTTTATCTCCCTAATCAAACTGTTAGGAATGACTAACCCACACTGTATATTCATTTAAAAAGCAAAATTTTAATATAACAATCTTCTTTTTCCATTGGAGTTTTCTTTCCAAGTATGATCAAGGCCTAATTAAAGTTAGAAAATAGTCTTTTCAAAGAAGTTTTTTGCATTACAATCCTAAGACAATTCTATGTAGAAGAAATACCTGTGGCTTCATTTTCTCAGCACATGCTTAAGTTAAAGAAGAAGCCTATGGATACATGCAAGTTCCCCTTTTGCATCTCAAAAAATAAGCTATTTATCAAAATAGTAAATCTCTAGAGAGCATATGATTTTTGGCAAATTACATTTTCATTAGTTTTGATTAGGGAATTATGACTCCAGCACTCTTGCCTGGAAAATCCCATGGATGGAGGAGCCTGGTGGGCTGCAGTCCATGGGGTTGCGAAGAGTCGGACACGACTGAGCGACTTCCCTTTCACTTTTCACTTTCCTGCATTGGAGAAGGAAATGGCAACCCACTCCAGTGTTCTTGCCTGGAGAATCCCAGGGACGGTGGAGCCTGGTGGGGCTGCCATCTATGGGGTCGCACAGAGTCGGACATGACTGAAGCGACTTAGCAGCAGCAGCAGCATTTTTGTGAATTGCTCAGTAAATTATAAATAGATAAGAAAAAGTTAAAATAATATAAATTATTGGAAGACAGTATTACTCTACAAATACAATGGTGGCAGGATTTTAAAAGTTGGAGTTTCTTAGTTTAAATATTGTGCTGCAAGAGGCTTTATAAATCAAAGATATAGTCATTTTTAAATGATATTATTTTGATTAGATTATAGGCATTGGTTCATTTATAGTAACCCTAGTGGAAACGTCACAAGAAACATTGATTCATGTACAGTTAACCACTAATTATTTATTCTTTAAAATAAGACATATGAAAAGAGGCTGTTCATATTCATTTACAGGTCATGACTTTTCTGAATGATATTCTCATCTTATGGGTAAATAGCAATTGGTGTGGGCCAAGTATCTTTTAAACATGTAAGCCACATTTGGGGGACTGTAAAAAAAAAATCCTATAAAAATGAGTGAAATACTACTATTTGCAGCAATGTGTATGGTCTTAGAAAATGGTATATTTAGTGAAATTAGACAAATATTATATAACATCACTTTTACATGGAAACTTAAAAAAAAAAAACAACAACTGTACAAAATAGAAACAGACTCACATACATAGAGAACAAACTATGCTTACTGAAGGAGAAAGCAAGGGCAGAAGAATAAATTGGAAACTTGGAACTAACAGATACAAGCTACTATATATAAAGTAGATAAGCAGTAAGGATTTACTGTATAGCACAAGGAACTATATTCCATATCTTATAATAACCTATAATAGAGAATCATCTGAAGAAAATACATAACTGAATATCTTTGTTGTATACCTAAAACTAACACAATATTATAAATAAAATATAATTCAATTAAGAAATATACATTCATCAAATAACATGGAAAACACTAACACCTATAAAGAAAAGGAAATATTAAATGTAACATTTCCTAATCATTACCATTTAAACACTTTTAGCATCCTACCTGGTGTATGAATGCCTAATGAGTGATAGCAAAAAAAAAAAAAAGAAACGAAACAAAAACAGTGGTAAGTGCTGTTATTAGCTCCAGCTATCAAGGAACCCTATTTTACAAATAAAGACATTAAAACTCAAAAAAAATTAGAATAAGTAAATTGTCAAGTCAGATATCTAATAGTGTTCAGATGTAGAATTCAAGTGATCCTACATGGATCATTGGACATATCATCTTTTAAGCTATCTAGATGTACAGTCAAAGGAACTTAGTGAAGGCAAACTTATCAACATAAACAGGGAAAGGGATTGTGATGAAAATATGAAGGTGTCCTAGAAGAAGTGACATCAGAAAAAGTATTCACATTAGAAGAGCTCTTGGAGATATTTCATGACATTGAAACTCAAGGATAAAATGTTGGAAGGTGATTTGTACTTAGAAAGGGCTATGACAATCTTCCAAGGCAAGAAAAGATGCTGGCTGGGTATCATAAGTCCTGTGATGTAAAAGAAGAAGACAAGCAGAGTTTAAACTACCCTTGATATGATTTTTCTTTTTTAACAAAGAAATAAAACACCTTGTCTTACTCAGCTTGGAATGGCATAATAAAATACCACAGACCGGGTGATTTTTTTTAAAAAGCAGAGATTTATTTTTCACCGGTCTGGAGGCTGAGAAGTCTAAGAAAAAGGTGCTGGCAGGGTAGATTTCATTCTGATGCATCTCTTCTTGCTTGGGTGGTGGCCGTGATCTCGTTGTATGCTTCCATGCTTGTCTGTGTGCTTGCACACAGGAGAGAGAGATAGAGATCTTCCTCTTTCTCTTCTTATAAGGCCATTAATCTTAATAATCTTAATAGATTAGGGACCTACCTGAGTTATCCTTCTTAAGGATGAGGACACATTTATCCATCCACTCCCAGTCCCCAAGCTCAGAAGTTGCCCCATGGACATGAAGTTCCTCACAGGCTCAGGAATTAACCATCTTCTTGTAGGTACCCTATGCCATGACTTAGATAAATTCTGGAGAAAGAAGAAAGAGATACGTGAAGACTGGCAAAAATTTCACATTGAAAAAAATCTTGAGGCTATTTCATGACATTGAAAGTACAAAGAATAAAATATTGAAAGCTGATGCAACTTTCAAAAGGAGTGAGTTACTGTGAGGTTGCACCAGCACCAGGTTGATCAAAACTTGGAAGAAAGCATCTTGACATCAGTAGCTAGAGTGAATGATGGGACAGGAGGATGTAAAGTGCTGTAGTATGAACTATTTAAAGAAATAAAAGGTGGAATAAAAATGAGCATTCAACTTTTAAAAGTTGTCAAATATAAGCAGATATTTGACAAGTGAAGATTTATTTTTATATCCAGTATAGCCAGCTCTTTGATATTAGAACTGTGATAGAAAATAAACATTTGTGATTCATGAATGGAAATATATACAGAAAAAAATTAATTCAGAGATTATTAGGTATAAAAAGTCATTAAATAAAAAATAAAATCTCAACTCACTAGGAAAAGGGAATAATTCTCAACATGTATCCACTTCACAAAAGAGCTTCAAAAAATATAAAGCCAAAGTTGTTAGAAACACAGAGACAGTCTAATATCACATTAGGATATTTCTATAGCAAAGGGCTGGCACATGTTCATCATATTAGATATTATTTACTTTATTAATCTTTTCAATTTTACTAGTTCCTTGAAGACAGTTGAGTCTGACTCTGGCATATAACATGAAACTATGTTAAAAAATTTCCATGTTTGCTAAGAAGAATGTGTCCCGTTTACTTGTTGGGCATAATGTTTAGTGTGTATTTTCTAGAGAGCCAGACTTATTAATTGTCTCCCTCAAATCTTTTATAAATTTATAAATTCACTCATTCAAAGAAAGCATCAGACCAAGATGACTTTCTAGGAAAATTCTACAGCACATTCAAAGAACAAATCATTCCAATTTCATGCAGATTCTTTCACAGAGTACAAAAGGAGAGATTACTCAACAATTCCATTGTATGAGCCAAAGTGGAAACAAGAAATGGTTTCTTTCATAAGTATAAATGCAAAGATATTAATCAAAATAACAGCAAAATAAAATTTGGCAATATATACAAAAGGTAATGCATCAAAACTGAGTTTATTCCAGGGATTCAGAGGTAAGTTAACCTTAAGTGTTTCTTCAATGATTTCTTGCCAAAAGCACAGGCAACCAAAGCAAAAGTAGACAAGAGGGATTATATCAAACTAAGAAGTTTCTGCATTGCAAAGAAAACAATAAAATAAAAAGGCAACCTGTAGAATGGAATGCAATCAAATTGCAACCTATGCATTTGTTAAAGGGTTAATATTCCAAAAATTGTAAGAGATTCTTACAATTCAATAGCAAAAGCAAATAACCTGATTTGAAAATGAATTGACAAAAGAACAGAACAGACATTTCTGCAAACAAGGCAGACAGAGGCAATAGGTATATAAATGGATGCTCAACATGGCTAATCATCAGAAACAATGGAAATCAAAACCACAATGAGATATCACCTCATGCCTCTTAGAATGGGTATTGTTTAAAAGACAAAAGATAACAAGTGTTGGCAAGGGTGTGGAGAAAAGGTAACCCCCTGCATTGTTAGTGGGAATGTAAATTGGTACAGCTACTTTGGAAAAGAATACGGAGGTTCCTCAAAAAATTAAAAATAGAACTACCATATGATCCAGCAGTAAAACTTCTGGGTGTGTATTGAAACAAAGTGAAATCACTAATGAAAAGACAGGCAACCTCATTACAGCATTATTTGTAATAGCTAAGACACAGAAACAACCTAAATGTCTATAAACAGATGAAAAGATAAAATATGGTATATACCCACACTGGAATACTACTTAGCTTTATAAAATAAGGAAATCCTTCCATTCGTGAAAATATGGATAAACCTGGAAGACATTATACTAAGTGAAATAAGCTAGACACAGAAGACCAAATACTGCAGAATACCACTTACATGAGAAGTGTAAAGTAGTCAAACTAATAGATAGAGTAGAAAAGTGGTTGCCAGAGGACTGAAGAAAGACAAAACAGAAAAGTTATTAGTCACAGGACACAAAGTTTTAGTTATGCTAGATGAGTAAATCCTGGAGATCTTGGGAACAACATAGTATCTATAGTTAACAATATTGTATTATATATTTAAAAATTTGCTAAGAATATGGTAAAATGTGTAGTGTTTGGGGGGCTTCCCAGGTGGCACTAGTGGTAAAGAACCCACCTATCAATTCAGGAGATATAAGAGACACTGTTTCTATCCCTGGGTGGGGAAGATCCCCTGGAGGAGGACATGGAAACCCACTCCAGTGATCTTCCCTGGAGAATGCCATGGACAGAGGAGCCTGGTGGGATACGGTCCCTATAGTCACACAGGGTTGAACATGACTAAAGTGACTTGGCATGCACACACGCATATAGTGTTCTTCAGTTCAGTTCAGTCGCTCAGTCATGTCTGACTCTTTGTGACCCATGGACTGTAGCACGCCAGGCCTCTCTGTCCATCAACAACTCGTGGAGTTTACTCAAACTCATGTCCATTGAGTAGGTGATGCCATCGAACCAATTCATCCTCTGGCGTCCCCTTCTCCTCCTACATTCAATCTTTCCCAGCATCAGGGTCTTTTGAAATGAGCCAGTTCTTCGCATCAGGTGGCCAAAGTATTGGAGTTTCAGCTTCAGCATCAGTCCTTCCAATAAATATTCAGGACTGATTTCCCTTCGGAAGGACTGGTAGGATCTCCTTGCAATCCAAGGGACTCTCAAGGATTTTCTCCAACACTGCAGTTCAAAAGCACCAATTCTTTGGCATTCAGCTTTCTTTATAATCCAACTCTCACATCCATACATGACTACTGGAAAAACCATATCTTTGACTAGATGGATCTTTGTTGGCAAAGTAATGTCTCTGCTTTTTAATATGCTGTCTAGGTTGGTCATAACTTATCTCCCAAGGAGCAAGTGTCTTTTAATTTCATGGCTGCATTCACCATCTGCAGTGATTTTGGAGCCTCCCAAAATAGTCTGTCACTGTTTCCACTGTTTCTCCATCTATTTGCCATGAAGTGATGGGACCAGATGCTGTGATCTTAGTTTTCTGAATGTTGAGCTTTAAGCCAACTTTTTCATTCTCCTCTTTCACTTTCACCAAGAGGCTCTTTAGTTCTTCTTCACTTTAGCCATAAGGGTGGTGCCATCTGCATACCTAAGGTTATTGATATTTCTCCAGGCAATCTTGATTCCAGCTTGTGCTTCATCCAGCCCACCGTTCCTCATGATGTACTGCATATAAGTTAAATAAGCAGGGTGACAATATACACCTTTTCCTATACTTGATGCACTCCTTTTCCTATTTGGAACCAGTCCGTTGTTCCATGTCCAGTTCTAACTGTTGCTTCCTGACCTGAATACAGATTTCTCAAAAAGCAGGTCAGGTGGTCTGGTATTCCCAACTCTTAAGAATTTTCCACAGTTTGTTATGGTCCACACAGTCAAAGGCTTTGGCATAGTCAGTAAAGCAGAAATAGATGTTTTTCCGGAACTCTCTTGCTTTTTTGATGATCCAACAGATGTTGACAACTTGATCTCTGGTTCCTCTGTCTTTTCTAAAATCAACTTGAACATCTGGAAGTTCATGGTCATGTACTGTTGAGGACTGGCTTGGAGAATTGTGAGCATTACTTTACTATTGTGTGAGACGAGTGCAATTGTACAGTAGTTTAAGCATTTTTTGGCATTGGCTTTCTTTGTGATTGGAATGAAAACGGACCTTTTCCAGTGCTGTGGCCACTGCTGAGTTTTCCAAATTTGCTGGCATGTTGAGTGCAGCACTTTCACAGCATCATCTTTTAGGATTTGAAATAGCTCAACTAGAATTCCATATCCACCACTAGCTTTGTTTATGGTGATGCTTCTTAAGGTCCACTTGACTTCGCATTCCAGGATGTCTGCCTCAAGCTGAGTGATGACACCATCGTGATCATCTGGGTCATGAAGATTTTTTTGGTATATTTCTTCTGTGTATTCTTCCACCTCTTCTTAATATCTTCTGCTTCTGTTAGGTCCATACCATTTCTGTCCTTTATCGTGCCCATCTTTGCACGAAACATTTCCCTTGGTATCTCTAATTATTTTGAAGAGATCTATAGTCTTTCCCATTCTATTGTTATCCTCTATTCTTTGCACTGATCCCTGAGGAAGGCTTTCTTATCTCTCCTTGCTATTCTTTGAAACTCTGCATTCAAATGGGTATATCTTTCCTTTTCTCCTTTGCTTTTTGCTTCTCTTCTTTTTACAGCTATTTGTAAGGCCTCCTCAGACAGCCATTTTTCTTTTTTGCATTTCTTTCTTGGGGATGGTCTTGTTCCCTGTCTCCTGTACAATGTCAGGAATCTCCATCCATATTTCTTCAGGTACTTTGTCTATCAGATCTAATCTCTTGAATCTATTTTTCACTTCCACTATATAATCGTAAGGGATTTGATTTAGGTCATACCTGAATGGTCTAGTGATTTTCCCTACTTTCTTCAATTTAAGTCCTAATTTGGCAATAAGGAGTTCATGATCTGAGCTGCAGTGAGCTCCTGGTCTTGTTTCTGCTGACTGTATAGAGCTTCTCCATCTTTGGCTGCAAAGAATATAATCAATCTGATTTTGGTATTGACCATCTGGTGATGTCCATGTGTTGAATCTTCTCTTGTGTTGTTGGAAGAGGCTGTTTGCTATGACAAGTGCGTTGTCTTGGCAAAACTCTCTTAGCCTTTGCCCTACTTCATTCTGTACTCCAAGGCCAAATTTGCCTGTTATTCCAGGTGTTTCTTGACCTCATACTTTTCCATTCCAGTTCCCTATAATGAAAAGGACATCTTTTGGGGCTGTTAGTTCTAGAAGGTCTTGTGGGTCGTCATAGAACCGTTCAACTTCAGCTTCTTCAGCGTTACTGGTTGGGATATAGACTTGGATTACCGTGATATTGAATGGTTTGCCTTGGAAATGAACAGAGATCATCCTGTCGTTTTTGAGATTACATCCAAGTACTGCATTTCAGACTCTCTTGTTGACTAGAAGGGCTACTCCATTTCTTCCAAGGGATTCTTGCCTACAGTAGTAGATATAATGGTCATCTAAGGTGAAGTCACCCATTCCAGTCCATTTTAGTTCGCTGATTCCTAAAATGTCGAATTCCTAAAATATTCACTCTTGCCATCTCCTGTTTGACAGCTGCTGATTTGCCTTGGTTCATGGACTTAACATTCCAGGTTCCTATGTAATATTGCTCTTTACACCATCAGACTTTGCTTCTACCACCAATCTCATCCACAACTGGGTGTTGGTTTTGCTTTGGCTCCGTCTCTTCATTCTTTCTGGAGTTTTTTCTCCACTGATCTCCAATAGCATATTGGGCACCTACTGACCTGGGGAGTTCATCTTTCAGTGTCCTATCTTTTTGCCTTTCATACTGTTCATGGAGTTCTCAAGGCGAGAATACTGAAGTGGTTTGCCATTCCCTTCTCCCGTGGACCACAATGTCCACATGACCACAGTTCTGTAAGAGACCACAGAACTCTCCACCATGACCCATCCGTTTTGTGTGGCCCTACATGGCATGACTCATAGTTTCATTGAGTTAGACAAGGCTGTGGTCCATGTGGTCAGATTGGTTAGTTTTCTGTGATTGTGGTTTTCAGCCTGTCTGCCCTCTGATGGAGAAGGATAAGAGGTTTATGGAAGCTTCCTGATGGGAGAGACTGAGGAGGAAACTGGGTCTTGTTCTGATGGGGGGGCCATGCCCAGTAAATCTTTAATCCAATTTTCTGTTGATGGGTGGGGCTGTGTTCCCTCCCTGTTACTTACTTGGGGCAAAACTATGGTGGAGGTAATGAAGATAATGACCACCTCTTTCAAAAGGTCCCATGTTTGTACTGCTACACTCAGTGCCCCCAACCCTGCAGCAAGCCACCACCGACCCATGCCTCCACTGGAGACTCCTGGACACTCCCGGGCAAGTCTGGGTCAGTCTCTTGTGGGGTCACTGCTTCTTTCTCCTGGGTCCTGGTGTCCACAAGATTCTGCTTGTGCCCTCCAAGAGTCTATTTCCCAGTCCTGTGTTAGTTCTGGCAGCTCTTTGGTGGGATTAATGGTGACCTCCTCCAAGAGGGCTTATGCCATACCCATGTCTGCTGCACCCAGAGCCCCTGCCCCTGCAGCAGTCCACTGTTGACCCGTACCTCCAGAGGATATGCTCAAACACAGTTCTGGCTCAGTCTCTGTGGGGTCTCTGGGTCCTGGTGCGCACAAGGTTTGTTTGAGCCCTCTGAGCGTCTCTGGCAGGAATTTGGTTTGATTCTAAATGTGAACTCGCTCCCCCTACTATCTTGCTGGGGCTTCTCCTTTGCCCTTGGATGTGGGGTATCTCCTCAAAGTTGCTCCAACATCGTGCAGCTGCCGCTCCAGCACCTACCATCTTGTGGGGCTTCTCTGACCTTGGACGTATCTCCTCATGGCCACTCCAGCACCATGCAGCTGCTACTCTAGTGCTGTCCAGCCATAGTGTTTTTACAACACTCAAAATTAATGATAAATAAAAAGGGTGGGGGAAACTTTTGGAAATGATGAATTTGTTTGTGGCAAAGATTGTCATGGTGGTTTCATGGATGTAATGTTGTTGTTTAGTTGCTAAGTTGAGTCCAACTCTATGTGACTCCATGGACTGTAGCCCACCAGCCTCCTCTGTCCATGGCATTTCCCAGGCAAGAATACTGGAGTGGGTTGCCATTTCCATCTCCAGGAGATATTCTCGACCAAGGGATCACACCTGCATCTCCTGCATTGGCAGGCGGATTCTTTACCCCTGAGCCACCAGTATACTTAATGCCAAAGACATTTAGATATATGCTGCTGCTGCTGCTGCTGCTGCTAAGTTGCTTCAGTTGTGTCCAACTCTGTGCGACCCCATAGATGGCAGCGTACCAGGCTCCTCTGTCCCTGGGATTCTCCAGGCAAGAACACGAGTGGGTTGCCATTTCCTTCTCCAATGCATGAAAGTGAAAAGTGAAAGGGAAGTCGCTCAGTCACGTCCCACTCTTCGTGACCCCATGGACTGTAGCCCACCAGGCTCCTCCGTCCATGGGATTTTCCAGGCAAGAGTACTGGAGTGGGGTACCATTGCCTTCATATGTACAACTTTTTGTGTGTCAGTCATACCTCTCTTAAGTGGCTCTTAAATAAGTTTATTTATATATTTTCCACATTAATGCATTGAAGAATAAAACCCACAAATTTGCAATAGATGTCAAATAAGCTCTTGATATATCTCATACTCATTTGTGATAAAACTTGAGCAAACTGTGAATAGAAAAGAATTTCTTTAGTCTGATAAACAGTATGAAAACCTACAGCAAACATAATTCTTAACACTAAAACAGTGGAAGCATTACATTTCAGACTAGGAACAAGACAAAGATGCCAACTTTTACTGCTCCTGTACAACACTGTACTGGAGGCCCAGCAAGTACAGTAGGGAAAGAAGGAGATGCAAAGACTCTAAGAACTGGAAAGGAAGAAACCAAGCTCCCACTTTTTTTTTTTGGCATGTGATTATATATAAATAAATATATAAATAAGTGTATATAAATTAGTTAATAGAATATAGCAAGGTGGATATAGTACTGTCAATCAAAATTTGCAGTTATATATAAGCAAAGAATTTTTAAAACACAGTTTTGGAAAGATAATGAACAACACTGAACAACAAAGAATGTACAGTATTTAGGAATAAATTCAACAGGAAGTGTGCAATTATAACACATTATTACTTTATCTGGGGATTCCCAGGTGGCACCAGTGGTAAAGAACCCAGCTGTCAATGCAGGAGACATACGAGATGAGGGTTTGATCCCTGGGTCAGGAAGATCCCCTGCAGGAGGGCATGGCAACCCACTTCAGTACTCTTGCCTGGAGAATCCCATGGACAGAGGAGCTTGCTGAGCTCCACAGGATTGCAAAGCAATGGACATGACTGAAGCAACTTAGCATGCATGCATGCATTACTTGCATTACTTTATTGTAAAATATAAAGAAATAATAATATGTAATCACTTTTATGATAGGAAGGCTTAATATTATAAAAATGTTATTCTTTCAAGTTGATGTATAGATTATATAAAAGTCTCAACAGAGTTTTATAAAAGAGCTTTACAAGCTGATTTTCAATTTAAATGGAAGATCAAATGCCTGAGAACAACCAAGAGACTTCTGGAAAAAAAAAGAAAAGAGAAAGAATGTGATAGTATTAGCTCTATTAGATAAGAAGAACTATGACAAATTTATAATAATCAATAAAGAATAGCATGATAGGCAATTTGACCAGTGGAACATACCCAAAAGCCCAAAAGGAAACCCACACTTATGTGGCATTCTCGTATATAATGAAACTTTTGCAAAGTTATGGAGAAAAATGAACCTTTCAATAAATGGTACTGGAACAATTCATTATTCAAATAAACAAACAAAACAATAAAATGAGATTCCTATCTCATGCCCACAAATAAAATTAATACATGATGAATTTAAAGCTTAAATGTGAAGGCAAGTGTTTACAATTTTAGATAAAAATATAGAGGTTTTTTTTATAGCTTTAGAATTAAAGAAGTTATAATACAAAAATGGTTGACAATTGTATTAGTTTCTTGTGCTTGCTGTAATAAATTACTACAAAGCTGGTGGTTTACAATACAGAAATATATCCCCTCATGGTTTTGGAGACTACAGGTGCCTCTGCATTCTGAATGCCTTAGGAAAGAATTACTCCCTGACTCTTCCAGCTTCTGGTCCTTACTGGAAGCCTTGGTCCAGTGACCCTATTTCAATGTCTGCCTCTGTTGTCATGCAATCTCCCCTGTGGCTGTTCTCTCTCTGTGTCCTCATTTCCCTTTTATAAGACATCAGTGATTGGATTTAGGGCTCACCCTAATCAAGTGTGACTTCATCTTAATGTGATTTTATTTGTAGATAAAGTCTACAAATTTCCAGATAAAGTCTCACTCACAGGTGCTGAGTGGACATGAATTTTGAGCGGGACACTATTCAAGTCAGTACAACTGTGCAGGAGAAGGTTGATAAATCTTTTAACTGTTTCCTATAAAAAGAATGAAAGACACAGAAGCTATCAGTAATATATTTAATGGGTACTTTTATATGAATGTAATAACTATATAAACAGTTGATATGAATCAATAAGCAAGACAAATAACCCAGTAGGAAAATTGGCCAGAGTCATGGATAAGCAGTTTTCAGGTAGGAAAACATATGTGGTAGATTACCTAAGAAAAATGTGCCAAAAGTGCTTAGTAAGCAGGGAAACACAAATTAATATCACAATAAAATATTATTTTACTTTCCCTAAATTATGAGTCTGACAATACCAGGTATTGGTAAGGATGGTGGAATAGCAAAAACCCATACATTAATATTGAAATTGTTCATAGAAGCATTATTTTTAATAGTGTACACATTAGAAGAAACCCAGTATTCACAGATAGGATAATTGAAAGATTGTGATATATTCACTAAATGTACTATTATACAATAATAAAAAATAGATTAACTGTAGTTACATATGACAGCACAGTTGATGTTTCAATTAAGCAAAATTATTTGACACAGACATATATGATCAATCTCTTTAAAAAAGCAAGAGATTAATAAATATAAAATTCAAGAGAGTGGTTACCTTCAGGGAGGAGGCATAAAGAGCACACAAAGATGTTGGCAATATTCTAGATTTTGGGTGGTAGATTTCTGTATTGATTTTATTAGATGTCACAGGGTAGATGCATGTTATCAACAACATAAACAAAACAAAATTCATGTTTAAGGGTCATGGCATAGGAACACAGGTATATCCAACACTTTGAAACTAGTCTCATTTTAATTGCAGTATTGATAGATTAAGGATTTAAGCAGACAATAGAATATACTGGCAAATCCCTGGAGTCCACTGCCGACACAGGAATCCTGACCCTGCCATTGACTAGCAGCAAGATATTGGGAAAGTTTCTTAATTTCTCTTTACTTCCATTTCATTCTCTTTTAAATGAGGAGAAAAATAGGCCTGGCTTTATAGTGTTGATGTGAAAAATATTTGAAAGAAAAAGGGTAAAGCATTCAGTTACTTGAACACATAGTAAGTGCCTAGTGAATATGACTTAAACAGATTTGGTCAGAGTTCTGAAATGAGCTCTCACACGGGTTCCCTGGCACCTGTGACATTGCTCTGAAAAGCCTTTGCCCTACGTAGCTGCTGTCCCCCTTGCCTGGGCTCCAGAATGAACACACAGGAGCCCAACCCAGGATGAGAAGCCAAGCCCCAGTGGGCCTCATTCTAAGTCAGGGCTGCCTGAGTTCAACCAACATGCAGTTAGAGAAACTAAGAATAAACAATTGTTCTTAAGCCTATAAGTCTTAGAGCATTTTGTTTGCAAAAGTAATTAACTGATACATGAACTGCTATTATTGGTATTATTAATATTAAAGATTTCATAGCTAGTTGCTACAGAGTCTGCAAAGGTTGTCTCATTCGCATTAGTTGTGCCTAGTCAGGTTGGATTTAGTGCCTTGAAAGACTAAGAATTTTCCGTTTATATCTCAGGAAGCTGCCAGCAGCATGCATATCTTATTCCTGTTGACTTCGTCTTTCCTGTAGCCCCAGAATACATAGGTTTGAGTCAGCTTGGCTGCAGCACTCTGGCATCATCAAAAGGACCTGAGGACAAATGAGACGTGCTCTGTTTAGTTCAGTTAAAATTATCTCTATTATGAACATTGTCCTTTACTGTTAGAGCATCATTATACAGCCCATAAACTACCCAACACACTGTTTTATTGATCTGCACTGCAACCTGCCTGGTAGCCAGGGTCAAGATCATGTTGCCTCCTGCAGAATGAAGAGCCCTAATCTCAGAACCATTGTAGTGACTTGCCCAAGACCACAAAACTTGTAAAGGATAACACTGGACTGAAATCTGCCACTTCTGATGCCAAGTACTGCCTCTCTTCTAATGTTTCACAGATACCTTTTAATACCTCCAATTTTCTTGCTTGAGAATATACACTTTTCTACAGAATGGGTCACCAACAGACTGGGTCACTTTCTTATGTCACAATGATGCCATGGGAAGTGTGCTGACACACAGGTAGCAACAGTCTGTCATTCTGATGTCAGGCAAATACATGGATTGTAAAACTAGCTTCTGCAACTCTAGGTCTTTGTTGATTTCTCAAACTGTGTTTGGTTAGAAGATCTGGAGATGCGAGTGCAGATGAGACAGGAACAGATCTTTACCTGAAGTAATATGGACATACCTGAGCTCATTAACTGGCCTGTGCATTAAATGGGACTGTAGAATCAATGCCCAAAGCCTTTTCGTATGCTTATTTAGAAGTTAAGGTATCGTGTGACATGAATTAAATAATGAATTTATCATGTTTTCTTTAGGACTTTTGTACAAACAGAAACACAGTAATTGAGGCTTTCCAAGCATTGCCCCTGCTTAGAACATTATCAGACATCTTTGTGAATTCTTTTAAATAAGGTTGCAATATTTAAAATCATATGTCTTATTTTTAAGAAATAAGACTATATAAGAGTTTCTAAAAGTTTCTTGTTTTCTGAAAAGAACTGGGTTCTATGATATTTAGTGTAGTGATGAAGACCTGGGCATTTGACTGTCGAAATTGCAATCTCAATTCTACCACTTGCTGTTTGTGTGACTTTGGTGGTGGTGGTGGTGGTTTTAGTCGCTAAGTCGTGTCTGACTCTTGCAACTCCGTGGACTATAGCCCACCAGAGTCCTCTGTCCATGGGATTTCCCATGTAAGAATACTGGAGTGGTTGCTATTTTCTTCTCCAGGGGATCTTCACAACCCAGGGATTGAACCTGTGGACCCGTGTCTCCTGCACTGCAGTCAAATTCTTTACCTCTGAGCTACCAGGGAAACCCATGTGACTTTGGACAAGTTATTTAAGATCTCTTGCCCTCCGATTTCTCATCTATAATTTGAGGCAGCTAATAAGACCTTTATTGTAGGTTTTGTGAAGATGATTCAACATAATGTGTATACATTGCCTAGAAAAATAACTAGCATGAGTGGGTCTTCAGTTCAGTTCAGTTCAGTTGCTCAGTCATGTCCAACTCTTAGTGACCTCATGGACTGCAGCACTCCAGGCTTCCCTGTCCATCACCAACTCCCAGACTGAGTAGGTCTTCACGTGTTAGCAATTCATTACAAATTGTTCCTCAACCAGATATTAGCTGGATATGGCCTTTGGCAAGAGATTTCACCTTTGTCAGTCCCTTCATCTGAGCAGTATATGGTATGGATTGGTTTATATGAGTATTATGTGTTGGTTCAGAAATTGGACTTGAGTCAGAACTACTTAAGTTTCAGATTCCATGGGCAAGTAACAGGGTATCTCAAGGCTCTAGTGCCTTATGTTTTTAATGCTGGAAATAAGAGAATCTACCTCATAGAACTGTTCAGAAGATTAAATGAGAAAATCACTTAGACAAATGTCTCACACATGCCAATATTTTTAAAAATGGTAGCTATGCTACAACTATGAGGGAGTTGGAATAAAGAGCTAATGTCCATTATTTTTGTCTTTACTGGTCTGAGAGTGTTGCCCCTAAAAACCTCTAAGAAGAATGTATTGGGTTGGCCAAAAAGTTAGTTTGGGTTTTTCCATAATAGCATGGGGAAAAACCAGAATGAACTTTTTGGCCAATCCAATATTAGAATCAAGCCATTGGCAGCTTTGTACTGTTAGTTGCCTGTCCCTGGATTGTTGGTTTCTGGCTCCTCTTAGGCATTAGCTTGGCTTGTACTTGGCTTTGGGCCCTCCCTCCCTAAAGAGGCGTGTTCAGGATTGAGCCAGAATTCATGCTCATGCATTGGGTCCCACAGCTCACAGCAGCTGTCAGTATGTTGCCTAGAATACCCTCTCCTTGAGAGCGTTCTTCTGAGTTGTCATCCACTGGTGGTTGGAATAGAAGATTCCCCTCAAAAGTCCCTTCCTCCTGAGTTAGATTCTACTTTACTGACAATTCTGCAATTCCATTTCTGTGCATCTTTTACTCTACTCCAGGCAGGTTCTATCCTCTCTGATCTTTTATCAGTACCTCAAATACTTCTGTCTTTCACTTTAGCCTGTAAAAATCCAGATCTTTCCACCTTTAAATGTCTGACTAGAAATCTTTCTTCCTTCACAGTTAATCTGAAATTCTCTTTTTTTATCTAAATTTATTACATTAAAAAAAAAATCTAAACTTTCTACCATGGCCTCCTGTAAAGCTCTATCTGTTCTTGTCTGCCTCTCTGATGCCATATCCTGCTTCTCTTCAGTCAAATAAGCCCCTGTCTGTTCCTTTAGGACTTCAAGTTCGTTATCACCTTATCACTTTAGCACTTAACTGTTCAACTCTGCCTAGAAAGCTTTCTTCCAAAATATTTCCTGGTTGGATTTTTTTTTTTTTTTTTTTGGTCTCAAAGAGGTCTTTCCTGACCATCCAAGAAAAACAAAAGCAAAAAACTCATCCTTATTCCCATCACTCTTGTACAGTGGTTTTCAGCTGGGGAGGAATTTGCCACCCCACGCCCACCCCAGGGGATATATGGCAATGTCTGGAGATTTTGTTGGTTGTTTTAACTGAGAAGGTGCTATTGGTATCTAGTGAATAGAAGCCAGAGATGCTACTAAACATCCTACAATGTTTACAATGTTTACATCACTCCCATAGTAAAAAATTATTTGACCCAATATGTCAGTAGGGCTGAACTTGTAAAATTGCATCTAGGATGTTTATTTCCTTCAAGGAAGTTGACATTCTTTGAAACTATCTCATTCATTCATTCTTTTCTTAATTTGGTCTGTCTCCTGAATTAGGATGCAGGCTCCATGTGAGCAGGAATCTTGCCTGTCTTGGTCAGTGTTTCATCTCCTGTGTCTACCGTGGTGCCCAACACTTGGTAAAAGCTTTAAGTTTTAGTTGAATTACTAAATCAATCAGTCAAGAAGTTTCGGCAGGAACTTTTACTGTGCGTAGTACTTAACCACATTGAGTCATACACGGTGTGCGTTTGTATGTGTGTCTGTGTGATGGTTATTTGTGCACGTCCTTGGATTATATTGGGCTTCCCAGGTGGTACTAGTGGTAAAAAACCTGCCGCCAATGCAGGAGATATAAGAGATGCAGGTTCGAACCCTGGGTGGGGAATATCCCCTGGAGGAGGAAATGACAACCCTCTCCAGTATTCTTGCCTGGAGAATCCCATGGACAGAGGAGCCTGATGAGCTACAGTCCACTGGGTCACACAGAGTCGGACACGACTGAAGTGACTTAGCACAAACACACTTGGATTATATACTTGCTGGCAGGGATATGACCCCACAATAACTAGCATGATGAATAAACATATGATGGCTGAAATGAACTCCTTAGTAGGAAATACCCAATACCCATATTTTGCTTTTCCTTTGTGTTTAAAGATCTGTGTAGCAATCATCTATATTATAGGCTCGTGGTTTTCTTAACTGTGCTCTTCTGAGGGTCCTCTACACAGTGGTTCTTAGTACTTTTAATTCTGATTTTATCTTTAACTACCTAAAATATTAATAAAACCCAATATACACTTTCATAGTAACTGTGAATCAGTTTTAAACACTTTGAAATTCCAGGTTCACAAACCCTTTTTTTGTGCAGACTTTGAAATATCATCCCCATTCTCTGAAACATACACCCTTTTTCTATATGTAGGCGGTGCTTGAAAATCTTGAGAACATGTTATGATTAGGGATTGTTTAACTCTGCAAAGTGTCACTGAATTAAAATTCAAACGTGCACTTGTCTGCTCATTTAACACCAGGCAGGTAAGAACAGGCTCAATGAAAGGCCGGTGGTATCTCTGGCTTAGTTCTCCTCAGGGTAGAGCAGCACACGGTGAGGTGACAAGCATGTGTGTGGTGTGCACCGGCACTGTCCTGGTCTGGAAAGTTTCAGCAGTTTTTTAAGACTGATGGAATGTAGAACTGAACTTTACTTGTTATCATGGAATTAGGGTACTGTATAATCCCTTTGTTCAAAAGAGAACCGGTGTATCCATGTGATGCTTATTGAAAACTGTGTCTCCATCGTTCCCACACTTCTGCAGTCTGTGTACACAGGAGGTTAAACACATTCAAGATCATAGGGACCTGTGGACTTTTCCCTTCCCTCTGGAAAGGAGGTCAAGGAATTCAAGAAGATCATGTAGATATTAAGAATTTCTGATCAAGCTAGCTAATTGTGTTGATTAAAATTTTATATCTCTAGTAAGTCTTCTGCTTGTACAAAATGCACACCATTCTTCCATTTTGATGGTGAAATTGCCTATTTTTCATCTTGTACTCAACATTTTCTATTCTATGTATTTGGAAGTTGTGTTTTTAGGTTTATACTAGTTTAGAATTTTGTATCTTTTTAGTGAATTAAATTGCTATTGTGCTTAGTACCAAAATATTACTATTTATATGAATTATTTTTGTCTTAAAGTCAATTTTGTCTAATATTATTATTTCTATACTCATTTTCTTTTAGTTAATATTCACCTGATAAATGGAGCTTCCCTGGTGGCTCAGTGGTAAAGAATCCACCTGCTGATACAGGAGATGTGGGTTCAATCTCTGGGTCAGGAAGATCCCCTGGAGAAGGAAATGGCAACCCACTCCAGTATTCTTGTCTGGAAAACCCCTTGGACAGAGGAGGGGCTGGCTATCATCCACAGGATTGCAAAGAATCATCTTTCAATTCCCCTAAGTCTTAAAATTTAGATCTATCTCCTGGAAACAGCAGACAGCTGCTGGATTTTTTACAACCTGTATGACAATTCTGTATGTTGTCATCATGTTGATTTACTGCAGTCTTTTTTTCTTTTTTCTTTCTTCTCTTTATATTTATAATGGATTTTTCCTTAGTTCTCCTTTATGACTTTATTTGTTTAAAAGGTCTATATTGTATGTCATTTAGTATTACCCAAGCCAAATTCACTATAGATGGTGATTGCAGCCATGGAATTAAAAGATGCTTACTCCTTGGAAGATAAGTTATGACCAACCTAGATAGCATATTCAAAAGCAGAGATATTACTTTGCCAACAAAGGTCTGTCTAGTCAAGGCTATGGTTTTTCCAGTGGTCATGTATGGATGTGAGAGTTGGATTGTGAAGAAAGCTGAGCGCCGAAGAATTGATGCTTTTGAACTGTGGTGTTGGAGAAGACTCTTGAGAGTCCCTTGGACTGCAAGGAGATCCAACCAGTCCATCCTAAAGGAGATCAGTCCTGGGTGTTCATTGGAAGGACTGATGCTAAAGCTGAAACTCCAGTACTTTGGCCACCTGATGCAAAGAGCTGACTCAGTAGAAAAGACTCTGATGCTGGGAGGGATTGAGGGCAGGAGGAGAAGGGGACAACAGAGGATGAGATGACTGGACGGCATCACCGACTCGATGGACATGAGTTTGAGTGAACTCCAGGAGGTGGTGATGGACAGGGAGGCCTGGTGTGCTGCAATTCATGGGGTCGCAAAGAGTTGGACACGACTAAACTGAACTGAAGCTGCCTATCTTAAGACATCTGAAGTTAATATTTTTATCATACTACAGAATAATATAAGACCTTACAGTTGTTTATTCTAATTATCTCCTCCCAACTTAAATATTACCATTATCCAGTTTCAGTTTTAATTATTCCCAAATTAGACAATATTATTGTATTGTATAATGTTAGTTATTTTTAAATTTACTCACATATGTACCAGTATATTTTATCACATTTCTTCTTGCAACTTAGCCTTTCCATATGACATAATTTTTCTTCTGCTTGATATACATCCTTTGAGAACATCCCCTAGAGAAGAAAATGGCAACCCACTCCAATATTCTTGCCTGGAAAATCTCATGGACAGAGGAACTTAGTGGGCTCCAGTCCATGAGATCTCAAAAGAGTTGGACATGACTGAGTGACTAAACAAGAACAACAATAATAATACATCCTTTAGCATATATAAAAGATACTTCTAAAACATACTAAACTGTAGTTGTGTAACTTTTACTCAGTGGACACAAACTTGGACAAACTCTGGGAGTGAGGGACAGGGAAGCCTGGCATGCTGTAGTCCACGTGCTCGCAGAGAGTCGGACACAACTTGGTGACTGAACAACAACAGCTCTTACTCTTATGGTAGTGTGTGTGAGCAAATTCTTGATATCATTAGTGATTAAACTTTAAAACAAAGTTCACCGTATTTCCAGTTCTGGGTGGTCTAAATTAAAGAGAATGGAAATATCACAGGTGGAAATACTTAAGAAACACAAACACAATGAGTACTGTTACCTCGAACTACATGATGTTTTCATATTTGTTGGTTACAGTTAATCGATAGCAGAAATTTCACATTGCTTCTCCTCATATTTATAGTTACATATAAAGGCATAAGCACAGATAATGAGAACCAAAGCTTGATAATAATCTTAAACTAATTCTAAATATTTTAATGGATCACAATCGCTTTTTTATTGATGGACACTAAGAAGAAAATACAAATTTGAACATACAAATAATTTATTTTAATAAGACATCACTTTAGTTTGTTTTACATATTGGGTTTCTGCAAAATATTCCATTTGAGAACACAATTTCTCTAACTAAACCAAACCAAAGTATGAAGCATGTATCTTGTCCTTAGATATCTAATTCTTAACCTGTTTATTACTCTTTGATATAGAACCTTAAGATTTACTGTTGTCATTAATATTATTTCAAATCAGGATATTCCCTCCTTCACTTTGATTAACATACGCAAAACTTTTGAAGAAACTTCTACAAATATGTGAGTTAATCCAAATTTTTCTCTCATATGCTGTCCCTGACATTTCTCTCACCAAAAGTAAAGGGTAATTACAATTTATATCTTTAACTGCAAGCTTTTCCTAAAATTCTTTAACTACTTTTTAGTGTGCAATCCTGTACTCTTACTTAGAAGAGCATTTGATGTTTGTGATAAACCAGTCAAGAATACATGAACTGTTAAAAATCCAGCTAATCATAGTGCTTAATTGAACAATTTCTTATTAAAATTTTGTGTGTCCTGGTAAAATATAAAATCCTTTTAGCTGACTTGTTTCGTTGACACAGAATGTTGATGTAGAGTTTTATTATGATAATACAGTTAAAATGACTTTTCCCTGGCCTAATATACTTCCAGTTAATATAGCTCATGGAAATAAACATCATCATTCCCATTATGCTCTTGTACCCTCATGTCCCATGATGACCTTCTTTATCTCTTGACATATTTTTGGAACTAAAGATCTAATCTTGGTGAATAAATAAAATAAGAACAACAGTTAAACAAATTTAATAATTATGTAACTGGTTCACATTTCTACTATCAAGAATTTTATATGTTAATGATTTAGGTAGAGATCTATTTTTAGAACAATTTTCCTGTGGAAAGATTATCTAATATAGATTTTAGGTTAAAAACAACAATGCTGATATCATCTTCCTCCTCACCAAACATTAATCATCACTATTATCTTAAAAACAACCATTGTTACCATTCTTCACATCATATTCTCTACAATTTAAGTTAGTTCATTGTATCCTCAGAATGATGCAGAGAAGTAAAAAAAACAATGAGCTCTGTGCATTTTAAGTGACTTAATCAAGCCAAGACTCAATTCTAGACCCTCTTTTTCTCCCTAGTGTTCATTTTCCTCCCTCTTGCAGGTCCAGTACCTGCAAAGCTGACACCTATCACCTGTAACTAGCAGTGATTTTTATATAAACTAGAGTTAATACCTTCTTAAAATAATTTTTGAATCTCAAAATTGAATACATGATTTTAGATTAACCTATTGTAATGCCTTAGACATTAGCCACAGTCTGTACAGACTTAAATCTGTATTGTCCAACTTGATAGTCACTCAGTCAGTTCAGTTCAGTCACTCAGTCGTGTCCAACTCTTTGCGACCCCATGAAATGCAGCACGCCAGGCCTCCCTGTCCATCACCAACTCCCGGAGTTCACTCAGACTCAGGTCCATCGAGTCAGTGATGCCATCCAGTCATCTCATCATCTGTCGTCCCCTTCTCCTCCTGCCCCCAATCCCTCCCAGCATCAAAGTCATTTCCAATGAGTCAACTCTTCACATCAGGTGGCCAAAGTACTGGAGTTTCAGCTTTAGCATCAGTCCTTCCAAAGAAATCTCAGGGCTGATCTTCAGAATGGACTGGTTGGATCTCCTTGCAGTCCAAGGGACTCTCAAGAGTCTTCTCCAACACCACAGTTCAAAAGCATCAATTCTTCAGCACTCAGCTTTCTTCACAGTCCAACTCTCACATCCATACATGACCACTGGAAAAACCATAGCCTTGACTAGACGGACCTTTGTTGGCAAAGTAATGTCTCTGCTTTTGAATATGCTATCTAGGTTGGTCTTACCTTTTTTTCCAAGGAGTAAGCGTCTTTTAATTTCATGGCTGCAGTCACCATCTGCAGTGATTTTGGAGCCTCTCCAAAATAAAGTCTGACACTGTTTCCACTGTTTCCCCATCTATTTCCCGTGAAGTGATGGGACCAGATGCCATGATCTTCGTTTTCTGAATGTTGAGCTTTAAGCCAACTTTTTCACTCTCCTCTTTCATCAAAAGGCTCTTTAGTTCCTCTTCACTTTCTGCCATAGGCATCATCTGCATATCTGAGGTTATTGATATTTCTCTCAGCAATCTTGATTCCAGCTTGTGCTTCTTCCAGCCCAGCATTTCTCATGATGTACTCTGCATAGAAGTTAAATAAGCAGGGTGACAATATACAGCCTTCGCATGCTCCTTTCCCTACTTGGAACCAGTCTGTTGTTCCATGTCCAGTTCTAACTGTTGCTTCCTGACCTGCATATAGGTTTCTCAAGAGGCAGGTCAGGTGGTCTGGTATTCCCATCTCTTTCAGAACTTTCCATAGTTTATTGTGATCCACACAATTAAAGGCTTTGACATAGTCAATAAAGCAGAAATAGATATTTTTTCTGGAGCTCTCTTGCTTTTTCGATGATCCAGCAGATGCTGGCAATTTGATCTCTGGTTCCTCTGCCTTTTCTAAAACCAGCTTGAACATCTGGAAGTTCACAGTTCACGTATTGCTGATAGTCACTATTTCTATAGCACTTGCAAGTAAATAGTCTGAACTGAGATGTTCTGTAAATATCAAATCCATACTGGATTTCAAAGTACCAAGCCAGGCTTCAGCAATACATGAATATTAAAAGTCTAGTTTGTTCTAAAGGATGTATAAAGTAGAGAGAGGGTTAGATCACAAAGCAGTTTTGTCCTGCAAGGTTAGAGCTTGATAAATGGTAATGATAATGATAAAAATTTAATGATACAGTAAAATTTTACTGAATAAATACACTGAGAAAGTTCTGCCTGAGTTTCCTCATCAACTATATATATATATGTCTATATATATATATAATATATAACTTCCCTTTTATATATGTATAAATATATATCGGTTAGAATTTTATATCAATTAGAACTATATAACATACATCATATATAATAATGAACATAATATGTATTAAGGTATTAGTTTAAGGATATATATATCCTTAAATATATATATTATATATATACACTTTATAAGTATAAATATATTATATATACATATACATAAATTTATATGTATATTTATACATATACATAAATATAAATTATATTTATATTTATAAATATGCACACATCCAACTTTCCCAATGTGTGTGAGTGTGTATTTATGAGTTTTTCAAGGATCAAGTGAGTTTGTTCACATATAGCACAGCACAGTGCCAGTCATAAACAATAAATATTAGATTTTATTATATTATAAATGTTTATTGAAGAAACCTCAAAGATCATAATATTTTCCAAATGATCTATGGCACAGTAAACTTCATAGCTAATATGGGAGTGTTTGTTGAAAAAAGACAGTTGTAGAAACATATATAAATAACATTATTGTCTTTTGACATCTTTTATACATTTTTGCAACTGTGTTCTTTATGTTTATATTCTTAGAATCTCACTACTAAAGGGAGAATGATAGGTTATTATCTCGTCAAACTTCATTAATGAACAGATGAAGAAGACGCCACCCAAAAAAGTTAAAAGTCATGTCTTGCACTCAAATTCTTATTTAAGAGAAGCAAGACAATAGTGGCATTTTATTAAGTAGTTGCCACAGGCTGGAGGTGTGTAAAAACTTTGGAGATTGTATCTCATGGAAGCAATTAAACAAGCAACTAAAATAAATGCTGTAACTTCTCCCTAACATATGTGAGAAAATGAGAGCTGGAAGACATTGTCTTAGCTGTCTGAGGTCCCCTCGCAAGTAGACTGAGAACCAATCTATAAACTCTAGTTTGACGTCAAAACTTGTGGACTTTATCTTGTATTTTGTTTTCCTTGTTAGTTTTATTGTTGTTTTTAAAGTAAAGTGTCAACATACAAACTCTCTACTTTTGGTTAGTCTATAATGAAGGTGAATTGGAAGCATCTTGTCGAATCTAAACTCTAATTGGCAGCAAATGCCAGCACAGAAAGGAGGTAGTTCAAGATTAATGGTTATGGGGCCCTGGGTAACACCTCAGAGAGGCCCTTGATCTATTCATCTCATTGGGAATAAACATACGGGATGAGGAATTAGCTGGGTTATGATGGACAAGATATATAGACACACTTCCTTGAGGGACATATAAAGTGATTGAAGGAGCAAATGGACTGTGAAAAATGACTTTTTGCTTCTTCTCAGTTTAGAGACATCAGAGCTTAACTTTTATCTCCCAACAAAAGCATTAAGTGATCAAACAAATTTCAGGATCTTTAATTTAACAGACCTAGTATTAATGGATTAAATAACTGTAAAATTAGGTAAAAGAAAATTGAATTAATTTAATTGCTTGCTAATGAAGGAAAAAAATCAACTTCTTCCTTTATTATTAAACTGGTTAAAAAATTATCTTAAGTAATGTATTTGAACTAATATAAGGTCTACTGGCCGTATTGATTTGAACAGCCAAATTTGATATGGAGATGACAAGAATTCTTTGGATCCTTCTAGCTTGAAAAATAATCCTCCAAAAATGAATAAATCATTCATTCCTAACTTAAGGTGATGGCAGGAAGAAAGGAAGATGAATACATTTTATTTAAATCAAAAATATTGTTTCTAGTTTACTGGATCCAGTGAGTACAATTAAAGATAGTTTGATAAAATTCACATGGAAACTGGCTAATTCTGGTAAGAATGTGTGTGTGTGTGTGTGTGTGTTAGTCACTCAGTCGTGTCCAACTCTTTGCGACCCCATAAACTGTAGCCTGCCAGGCTCCTCTCTACATGGGTTTCTCCATGCGAGAATACTGGAGCGAGTAGCCATTCCGTCCTCCAAGGGATCTTCCCCACCCAGTGATCAAACACAGGTCTGAATTGCAGGCAGGTTGTGGCTTAGATGGTAAAGTGTCTGCCTGCTATGTGGGAGACCCGTGTTTGATGCCTGGGTTAGGAAGCTCCCCTGGAAAAGGAAATGGCAACCCACTCCAGTACTCTTGCCTGGAAAATTCTATGGATGGAGGAGCCTGGTAGGCTGCAGTCCATGGGGCTGCAAAGAGTTGGACACGACTGAGCGACTTCACTTTCTTTACCATCTGAGCCACAAGGAAAGCCCAAGAATGGGTGTAGTGGTTTGCTATTACTGTTATAACAAATTAACACAAACTTGGTGGCTTAAAACAATAAAGATGTGTTATTTGTTTTGTAGACCAGAAATCTCACTGGGGTAAAAATCAATGGGTCAGCAGGGCTGGGGTGCTTCTGGAGGCTTTAGCAGAGAATCTCTTTGCTTGCCTTTGCCAACTTCTAGGTCCTGCCTGCATGTCTTTGCCTTTGGCCCCATTCTTCCGTCTTGAAGGCCAACAGAATAGCATGTTCAAATCTCTCTCTCTGACTTTCACATGTGCTCTATCTTTCTCATCTCTTTTTTCCACTCATCAGGACCCTGATGCAACCAGCCTGCCTTTCAGAGACACAATTCCTTTATGCTGTCCCTGTCTTCCCTGTGATCAGCTTTACACACCCCTCTCTTCCCATCTCTTCAGTGATCAAGTTTTAGTAGTCACAGGTCCTAATTTAAATTACTGTTGTTTCACTTAGATAGCTTATTTGATTCTATTCCACTATTATCCTAGAGGCTGTATCAACCAGATTTATCTGAGATCAAGTTCACTCAGTCACCTGTCCTCTTGGGACTTTTGACTAACCCATAGACCTGAAACTATACAAACTTGAAAGCACCAAGTTGGATGCTTTTTCTGCATGATTACTACGTGTCACAACTGGCATTGCTCATTCCATAATTCTTTCTATGCCCTTCTACTATTCCTAGAGTTCACTATATCCATTTTGCCATGTGTTCAGTTGTTCACAATGTCTGTGTATATACAGACACACACAGTATCTGGATGTATACAGATGCTCATGATATCCGGCTGTGTGGACAGGTGTACATAATATCTGAATGTGGATACAGACACACACCTATAATTATATGTAATTTATGGGCATAAGTATTTGACAGAACACACCCATTTAAGAACAGCATCCTGTGCTTGTGCTAGGTATTTGAAAAGTTTGGAAGAGGAATGATACAGAACCAGTTATGATGAAATTACATAGATAGTTTTCTCAGAAGACATTGTTTGACAGGAATATTCTCTCTGTGTGAAAACCAAACCTTAGTCTCTGGGACTCAGATAAGCCTCACTATTGAGGCAAATCTTCTCACAAGACCATGTGCTGTGCTTAGTCGCTCAGTTGTGTCCAACTCTTTACGACCCCATGGACTGTAGCCCGCCAGGCTTTTCTGTCCATGGGGATACTCCAGGCAAGAACACTGGAGTGGGTTGCCTTGCCCTTCTCCAGGACCTTCCCAACCCAGGGATCAAACCCAGGTCTCTCACATTGCAGGTGGATTCTTTGCCATCTGAGCCACCAAATCACTATGGAGTCAGCTTACTGAAGAACTATAGTCCTATATTAAAATGGATTACTACTGGTGGATTAATGTTAGACACTAAATGTTATTTTACCATGTATTTTACCCCTTAATATAAACCATGGTATGAAACAAGGACACCTATAAGTGCTATATTCAGATTTAATAAATAGTAATTTTTTTCCGTTGAAGTTTAATAAATAATTTAATAAGTCTCCCACCAGAATCCTATGGAATTCCAAATAAATCAGTAGATTTTCAGTTTAGCTGTTTAGCGGTTGTAATGAATCCTTAATGTCTAACAGCGTCTACTGTTTACATTTGCCTGGGGTCTCTAAAACATTATGAGATGAAATGATTTTTCTGGTCCTTGGTGTATGGCTGTCATAGAATGAAAGTGTTTCATGAATTTCATATTTGAGCGAATGACTTCCATTCTTCAGTCTCTTGTGGGAAAGGAGAAATAGGTGGGGCTGAATTGAATGACACGCTGTCTTGTCTAGATTGAATTTGTTATGAATTGCATGGTTCTCAATTGTACTCTCATGCATCCTTAAAGCAAACCACGAATTCTATGGGACATATTTTGTTCTTTGGTGAACACTAGAAATATATAAATGATGATTTAAAGGCCATGAAACTGAAGCTGGTATAAGGCTGCAAACAGCATGCTAATTTTCTTTAGAAACATAAAGAGAGTTTGTTTTGAATATCATTAAAAGTTTAATAAGAGTTCCTTTCAAGGCACTATACAAAAGCAACTCCACAGAAAAATAAATATGTACCCATTAGCCTTTGCTAAAATGTACCCAGATTTTCAATTATGCAAGGCTTGTAAAGCCAATGATTTCCTCCTTTTAGAATCACTTAAAACAAGTGCTAAGAATTATATTGTTATTTAAATAGGGAACATTCATGTATAAAGAATGGATTTCTGTCTAAACATAAGAGATTGCAGAACTAAAACATGATTCTGTTTTAACACTTTGGACAGTTCATTAGGAGGAATCAAAACAACACAGAGAAGCGAATCAGCTGGCTGGTCTCTGAGGAATATTTGGTCTCTATAACCTTTTCTATGAGCTCAGATAACCGAATTCATTCAGAAATCTCCACCAAGGTCCTGTTATGGCTACACTTTGTTCTAGGAACTGGGGTATAATGCTGAACATGTTAGCCAATATCCTGCCAAAGCCTGATGGCACTTACTTTTTACTGGGGTGACAGACACAACTCTAAAACAAAGTAACATATAATGTAAAGTCAGCTGGTTAACTGTAAGCGCTACTAGGGAAAATAAAGGATGATCAGGGCCAAAATGACAGGAGTGTGATGTAATTACCCAGGTTTAACTTTTCTCACAAGGGTATTTACCTTATGATTACTATCTGTGCGAGAATTTAAAGCAGGTTATATAAATGGACATGAGTTTGAGCAAGCTCCGGGAGATGGTGAAGGACAGGGAGGAGTGGCGTACTGCGTGCGGTCCACGGGGTTGCAAAGAGTCAGACGCGACTGAGCAACTGAACAACAATACAAGTAAACAAGGCACAGAATAATTATATAAATATTGGTAGGAGTTGGGTATAATTATATTCTAAAGTTAAATTCAATCACAGAAATACAGACCTTACAGCCTGGTTTAGGTGCTGCATATGAGCCATGAATTTGGCACAGAGGACTATTCAAGGAATCCTTAAGACTGTCTAACTTCAAAACCTGAGTACTGCCAAGGGGTTCAGGAGAAGAACATTTTGCTGAAATACAGACACAGAAAGTTTTTTTCTGGCATGGATCAGAACTATGCAACAGAGTAGATGATTCTTTGACATCCTTTAATGTCAAGAAAAGCAATTAAAGGCCTAATTATCTCAGCATTGTAATTCATTTTCTCCTCATCTTGCTTTGTATTTTTGTTTGTTTGGTGTGTGTGTGTGTGTGTGTGTGCTGTGCAGAAATGTCTCAAGCCCCTCTGTGACTTTAAGGAAATCTATGGACCCTGTCCCCAGATTATGTCATTGTTGTTTAGTCGCTAAGTCATGTCTGACTCTTGCAATTTCATGGACTGGAGCCTACCAGGCTCCTCTGTCCATGGGATTTCCCAAGCAAGAATACTGGAGTGGAGTGGGCTGCCATTTCCTTCTCCAGAGGATCTTCTCAACCCAGGGATCAAACCTGCATCTCCTGCATCACAGGTGGATTCTTTACCACCAAGCCGCCAGGGAAGCCCCTGTCCCCAAATTATATCCACCCCTAATTGGGCACACAGTGTCAAGGAATGTCAAGGAGGTCTGAAGCCCAAGCAAAAATCCAATGATGTCCATTTTCCCTTTATTATAATAGCATGAAGAAGAGAGAAACATTCTGTTGTAGGCTCTGATTTTTTTTTTTTAAATCACATGCCGATATTCTTTGGCCAGTTATTAACAGAACCATATGTTTTGAAAATTAAGACCTTCTGAGAAAAATTAAGGAACCAAGAAAGACACTGGTATCTCTGACCATATGTTAAACAGGTTGTACAAGCCAGCTTTCATATTGCATCCAAGTCATCACCATTTATGTCTACATTGCTAAAGTGTCTACTTTTTTCTTTCTATTTTATTCACTGTTATATTTTTAAGCAACATGGAAAGAAATTATGTGGCAGTGTGTATATCTGCTTGTCAGTATCATTTCATTTCCGAGGAAATTGAATTAACTAGGTAACTAATAGAAAAGAATTGAATACAGTTTAAAAAAAATATCCCTCTATTTGAGCCAAAATTGGAACTCAAATCACAAAAAGGTATATATCATAAACAGCAAAAAAAAAATAATAATAATAATAATTCCAATCTGGGTGGATAAATGTCTTAATTGCCAAGAATCACATTGTAACAGTTCAGTTTGACATCATTAAGAGTATTTCAAATTACTATATCACCTACTGGGACTCATTTAATCATGCCCACATTTGCCCACCTGATCTGCTTAAAAAAAATTAAGTGAATCAGAATAAAAATGCTCATTGTGATATGATATAACTTTACTCATTTTTCAGAAGCGCCTTTTCCATTGTCTCTTTTTTTTTTTTTCCATTTTCTTCCCCATAGTATTCAAAACCTGTATTGGAAGCCAAGAAAGCAGAGGGTGGGGAAGTCATTAGTTACCATGAAAGGGAAATAAGGTCTCTGCATGGGGTACACAAGTCTTTGGCACGCCAGTGGTGGCACTGAGTTAACGAATTGTAAAAACCTGATTCTGTTCTGAAGACACACAATGGTAATACCCAGCAGGAGGAAAAAAAGTACTTTTTTTTTTTAAAAGAACATAATTCCTTTTTAGCGTAAATTTCTTTTCAGGTACACTTGCATAAGCACTTGTTTCATATGAGTGGATCTTTTGATATACAGTGGGTGTGTTTCTTGATAATTCAATACCCCTGAGACATTTCTAACTTGAGTCGTATTTTCCCAGAGAAGTTGACTAGATGTTGAGAAAACTTTTTATTTGTGACTTGCTAGTGTGCTGATCATTGCTTAAGATCAGAAACCGTAATTAAATAAATATATCCTTACAGCTGCTGGCTTGAGAATATTCTCTAGGGTTATCACATATGAGGCAGCAAATCAATGCCTGAGATTCAAGATATCTTCCCTGATGACTTTTGATTTGGGCCTCTTTTGGGGGAAAGAGGCATCTTTTTGAACCATGGTTAGTTTTTCGTTCATGTGGTATATTAAAACACTATGACTTAATTTCTCTAATCATTAATTTGCTTATCATTGAAAAATGGAATAAAAGTAGTGCCTATGGCATAAAGTTGTGGTCAGGGTTACATACATTGATACATGTGAAACAGATAGAACTCACATAGGCACACAGGCAGCACCCAATGGAACTGGCAGTCATGATACGAGGGTACCAGGTTTTCGCTCTTGTTTGGCATATTCATGGATTTCTCTTTATATCCCACTTCATTTCTAGCTGCTCTAAAGGGTGACAGCCTATCTTTTTTGGTGTGGTCCAATTTTGTATACTTAATTTAAAAGTGTGAAAGTGTTAGTCCCTCAGTCCGGTCTGACTCTGCAACAACCCCGTGGACTGTAGCCCACCATGCTCCTATCTTCATGGAATTCTCCAGGCAAGAATACTGGAATGGGTAGCCATTCCCTTCTCCAAGGGATTCTCCTGACCCAGGGAGCATCTATACACATCTTAGTGTACCTGTAATTTGATGGTTGATTCCTACCTCAAGTGCCCCCAAGTATCTCTCTGCTGTTCTGCTTCAAGACTCTTCCTAAAGCCATGAACAGTTATTATATACAAGGAAGATAAAACCCACAGTAAATCTCAACTATTAGAGACTAAGAATCTATAAATGGATCAGACACTTTGGTTTTTGGTGGGAGCATTCTGAGACATATTCTACCTTGTTCTCAGAGGCCCCCGGTAGGAATGAACCTAGTTGCTTAAAACCATCACCAATTCAATATTCCAGCTTAATTGGATTTTTCTCCTTTCATGCTTCCTGCTCCTGGGACCATCTCTCAAATAAATTCCCAAGACTTTGACTCAGGCTTTTTTGTGGAGGAATCCAACTTCCAGTATAACATAGCCTATATTTTCACTTGGACCTCACAACAATATTAGTGGAAATTTTCAGATTATTTCTTTTTGTATAGTATAACAGCAAGGAGACAAACTGAAAGAAAACTAATTTTATTTATATAGAAAATCCATAAACCTATGTACCTTTCCTTGAAATTTTTATGGACCTCCATGTATTAAATGAATTATCAGTAGATAAAAACTTAGAAATCCTAAAGATGCCAACTTCTTTATCTTATTAATAGTTCTCTAAAACAAACAATCCTATTTATAGTTTTCTGTCTTCACTTGTCTATTTTCTAGGTGTGGTTTTTGGGTAGTTCTTGTGATTTATTACCAATGATTAAACTCACTTTGAAGCTGGAAATGAATGGAGTCTATGGGGAGATATATCAGTACATTTGAGGGAAGAAAAAGAAAGCAAATTTTCATCCTGTGGCCATTTTGATTGACTAGTCAGCCCAGCCATAATTTGTGCTGTTCACCAATCAGCCAATGGAGCTATAGCTCAGATCTCAGTCGGTAAGCCACCTCTGCAAAACCAGTTTGTCTTGCCCTGTAGGCATTTTTAGAGTATCCCGTGTCTATCTTTCTGACTGTCAGTTTCATCTCTGGTTATTATGATGCTTTACTTAGCCTTTTCCTTGTAGCGGAAAAGGTTAGCAGTTTTTTGGTTTTTTTTTTTTTTTTAAGAGAGAAAATTAATATGGACTCAGGCTACCGGATCCTTCCCCTGTGGAAACTTAGCTTGCAACAATAACCCCCTGGAGGGGTAAATCTTATCCAATATGGCTTTCATCATGAAACCAGTAGCTTTTAGATAGGCTTGAGCTGCCAGCGTTTGGCCTGCACAGTGATGATGTTTTAATTTGAATTGGTTGTCAATTTAAAGATCAAGGTGGTATCAACAAATATGAATATTTTGAGCTTCTGAAATACTGGAAACATTTGTAAACTCACATCTCTATCTCTTTAATGCTCACAGAGGCTAGAGCATAGTATCAATGTTCTTCAGTCACAGATCACCATGGTCCTCGCATCGGTGTCCATGGTCTCCTCACAGATGCCAGTTCTTGATCCTTGACTCTATTTCTTGCTTGTCATCTGCGTCACTCACTTATACTACAGTCTGGCCCCCAGAAGATTTGAATTTCAGTTTCAGTATTAGAAAGGACACAAAATAACATGACTTCCCTTTTTTAAAGTCAAATCTAGGATACAATAGTACAATTTAAATCAGCTAATTCTAGAGCTTGCCAGGGACTTTGGAGTTTGATCCAAACTCCCTTAAATTACTGATATGGAAACTAGGAACAGAGAAGTTAATTTCTGCATTAGCTAATGATACAGTGTATCAGCGCTGCTGCTGCTGCTGCCGCCGCCAAGTCGCTTCAGTCATGTCCGACTCTGTGCGACCCCGTAGACGGCAGCCCACCAGGCTCCCCCGTCCCTGGGATTCTCCAGGCAAGAACACTGGAGTGGGTTGCCACTGAAGTGGTCTAAACAACACTTTGAAGATGCTTCACTTTTTCCCTTGGAATACAAAGGACATAGGCTATGTCTTTATCCAGGATTTTGATTGTTTCAAAATTCTCCTTTAAAAAAAAAAATGTTAAGATATTTATGAAATACAAATTGCAAATTGAGAACCTTACAAACAGCCAAGAAATAAAACCATTATGTTTTGAAGCCATCTCAGTAGCTATTGTGAGCTTTACCTTCAAGATGATAAACCCATAAGAATGTGAGAGCACACAGGAAGTGGAAAAAGAAAGTGTTAATAGAAAGAGGCTTTAAAGAGGTTGGATGTATGATTCTAAGTATTACTTTTTTTGGTCATTATTAACCCTAGTAGTTTGTTTCATTCTTCACATTGGAAATTTCTTCCACGGCAAGATTTCGGCTTTATATAAAAAGATAATAGGTATTCTAACCTATTTTAGGACCTTTGTAAAGGTCACTCTGGGAGTGATCTGAGAGCTTTAACAGACATGCTCACTGGAGTCCTCATTATCTACTGAAACAAAAACTCTTAAAATTCCAAGAATTCTGAGTTGCTATTAGGATGGAGTAAAGGGACACTTTTTTCTTTCAAAGGCAGTAAAAAAAAAAAACCCTCAAGTGATGACCTGCAGGGTGTATTAAGAATTTCCAGACTTAACAGGTGCTTGGTCTCTGAACTGGCTGTGCATGGACATGAGTGGAGGGGAAGCTGGTGACATACAGAGGTCATATAGTTCTTATTAAGTAAGTGCTGTTCTCCAAGAATGTCAGGCTTTCAAGGAATCATGGTAACTCAGATCTCTTATTTATGCATTTGTTTTCTATGAATTAATCCAAATGCTCCTTCCCTCCCATCCAAATAACACCCAAACAACACATGCTGTTCCTTGCTGCTGCTGCTTAGTCGCTTCAGTCGTGTCCGACTCTGTGAGACCCATAGACAGCAACCCACCAGGCTCCCCCGTCCCTGGGATTCTCCAGGCAAGAACACTGGAGTGGGTTGCCATTTCCTTCTCCAATGCACGAAAGTGAAAAGTGAAAGTGAAGTCACTCAGTCATATCCAACTCGTAGCGACCCCATGGACTGCAGCCTACCAGGCTCCTCCATCCATGGCATTTTCCAGGCAGGAGTACTGGAGTGGGGTGCCATTGCCTTCTCCGACACTGGTCCCTAGGTACTTTTAAACAGTTGCTTCACATTATATACTTTTTATTCTAATAATCGTACAATTGGTTTCTCTGCTTCGACCAGTCACCCTTTGGTGACCCTGTTCCCCACCCAGCAGGCACAGCATCCTGCTAAAACAGAAGTCCTCCTGTGTCACCCCTCTAATCTAACCCTAGAATAGCTTTTGGCTCTCACAGAGCAAAGATCTAAGCGGTTACAATGCCTGATGTGTCCTACAACAAGGATTCTCAAAACATGGCCCCTGGACCAACAATATCAGCATTGGGAACTTGTTAGACACGCATATTCTCAGAGCCTACCCCAGATATACTGAAACACTGAGGGGTGTGCCCAGCTCTCTGTGTTTTAACAGGTCAGCCAAGATTCCCTGGTATTTAGATTCTATTACACTTGGACCTGAGTGCTCTCCCTTTCCTAGCCTGACCACAGCCACTCTGGCCCCCTTGCAGCCACAGGAATCTGCTGCATCCACTCCTACTTCTGAGCCTGTGTACTTGCTCTTCCCTCTTCCTCAGGGTAGCTGTGTGCGTGCTCCCTCACCAGCTTCAGGTCTTTCCTCAGATGTCATCCCCACAGTTGAGGTTTCCTTGCCCACTATATTAATTTCCTATGGCTACTATTATAAAATACCAAACTATTGAAAAGGCTTGAAAAAAAAAAACAGATATTTATTTATTCTCCTAGGGTTCTGGAGGCTACAAGTCCAAGTTAAAGGGTCAGCAGGGCCACATTCCCTCTCAGACGTTGGGTACAATCCCTCCTTGCCTTTTCTTAGTTCTGGTGATGGTCAGAAGTCCTTGGTGTTCCTTGGCTTATAATTGCAATGCTCCAGTCTCTGCTTCTGTAGACACGTGATGCTCTCCTTGTGTGTCTAAACATTATCTTCTAATGAAAAGACAATAGTCATATTGGACTAAGAGTCCACTCCACTCAAGTATGACTTCCTCTTAACTCACTGTATCTGCATAGATTGTTTATAAATAAGGTCACATTCTGAGGTCCTAGTGATTAGGACTTGAATTCCTCTTTGGAGGAATACAATTAAACCCTTAATATCCACCCTATTTAACACTGCATTCCACTGTCAGCCCTTCCTATCCCACTTCTTTTTCTTTTTGCTGTTTATCACTTCCTCAAACTTGCTGTGTTTTACTTATCTATTTGGTTTACTCTCTGGCTCCCTTCTCTGAAATTTAAGTTTCATGATGACAAAAATTCTTGTCCTTTTTGTTTTCATTCTCATAATATCCTTAGCTCTTACAACATACCTGGCACACAGTACCACTCAGTAAACCTATTCTGAATGAATGAAAAGGAAATAGCTTAACAAGACCATTTCACTGTTAAGAAGTCTGATTACCGCAAAAATAATCTCTCTGTTTTTTTTTTTCACTCCCTGGAGGCTAGGCATGCAGAGGATAGTATGAAATACCCTCTGCCCCCCACCTCCTTACAGTCCATGAAATTCTCCAGGCCAGAATACTGGAGTGGGTAGCCTTTCCCTTCTCCAGGGGATCTTCCCAACCGAGGGATTGAACCCAGATCTTCCGCATTGCAGGTAGATTCTTTACCGGCTGAGCCACATGAGAAGCCCAAGAAATGTTAAGTTCATTCTAAAACTAATGATAAACCCGTAGGTGGACTGGCTTTCTCTCAAGCGAGAGACTCAAGGGAAGCGCTAGAACTGGGGATCTTATTGGGTTAATAACGCAGGATCCAGGAAATGGGCTGCTATTAGCAATACAGTTGGTGAAAGCAGGTCAGGGAGTAAAAAGCTCCTATACTGGTGTCTCTTGTGCCTGGATCTTGACATTGTTGTTCACTCACTCACTCACTCATTCCTTCAGTCATTCAAGAGATTCTTGGATACCCAAGTGCTACCTTCTGGGCTCCAAGTTTGGGATATGAGACTAGGTTTGTGAACTTATGGAACTTGCACTGTGTCAGTTCGGTCACTCAGTCATGTCTGACTCTTTGCAAGCCCATGGACTGCAGCACGCCAGGCCTCCCTGTCTATCACCAACTCCCAGAGCTTGATCAAACTCATGTCCATTGAGTTGGTGATGCCATCCAACCATCTCATCCTCTGTTGTCCCCTTCTCCTCCTGCCTTCAATCTTTCCCAGCATCAGGATTTTTTCCAGTGAGTCAGTTCTTCACATCAGCTGGCCAAAGTACCGGAGTTTCAGCTTCAGCATCAGTCCTTCCAATGAATACGCAGGACTGATTTCCTTTAGGATGGACTGGTTTGATCTTCTTGCAGTCCAGGGGACTCTCAAGAGTCTTCTCTAACACCACAGTTCAGAATCATCAGTGTGCAAAATGCACTGTGCGCATGAAAAATGCACTGTATGAGGGGATACGATGTAAGTGAGTGCATGGTTGTGCCACAGACACTTTTTTCATGGGACAAGACCTGCTTGAGGTGTTGTCTTGTTATTCACCCCAAAGAAAATCAATTTCCTTTAATCTAATAGGTATAAAATAATACAGGTGTTTAGTAGCCAGGTGGGAATTCACCAGAACAGACCCCGGATTGGACTGTCAGAGGTAAGGCTGCTGTTGAGCAGGTCTTGTTTTTAGAGTCAGTGCTTAAGCACACCCCTGCATAATGGAATTGAAAAGAAAGAGCTGATTAGTGAGGTGGATTAGCAGGTGAGGCCATAAAATTATACCGAAGTTAACATTTCTTCTCAGCCATAAATGAGCCATATAACTTTGGAAAAAGTTGCCTAACCTACCCGAGGCTTCATTTTCTTATCTATAAAATGGCATTAATCTTTCTGTGTCATGAGATGGACATAGCTAAAGAATATAAGCATGTAGCCCAGCGGCTGGTCCATAGTCAGCACTCACTAATCCTATTCAAGGGAAGACATAAATCCAGATGTGAAAGATTTTGAATTTGGCAGATCTTTGCTTATCTTTAGTGATATTATGGGATAAAAGAGATGGAGCTATGAAAACAATATGAGCCAGAGCTCTGAAATGTGAAACACCTGCCCATATCAAAAGGTGGACCACTGTGTCAAGAATGGCCAAGAAAATTAGAACCTTCTCTTTTAGGACAGTTTTTACTTTTGACTAGGTATGAATTTGGGGGTGACAAATATAAAGGGAGTTTCACAAAACACTACAGGGAAGTGACCCATAGTATAACACAAGTTTTCATCCGGGTATTGCTAAAATTATGCAATATCTCTCTTTAGCTGCTGTCTTACAAAATACAACAATGAATTAAAACTGAACAGTGAACTGCACTCTCACCATCTGTCTTGAGAGAGGTATAACATGGGCCTGGCTGTCATTCAGATTATTTGGGAAGGAAAACCATTATATGTTTTACCAGCCTCGGATTGAGCACCCTGTACAGAGTTTGAACCAAACTATTAAAAATACCTCCTCAAGTTATTTCCAGGGCTTCCATTGTCAATAAAAATGCTTTGACAGTGAAGTTTAGTAAAAGTGTTAGTTGCTCAGCCATGTCCGACTCTTTGTGACCCCATGGGCTGTAGCCTGCCAGTCTCCTCTGTCTGTGGAATTCTCCAGGCAAGAATACTGGAGTGGGTAGCCATTCCCTTCTCCAGGGAATCTTCCCAACCCAGGGATCAAACCTGAGTCTCCTTCATCACAGACAGATTCATTACTGTCTGAGCCACTGGTAAAATTTAAGTCACTGATAATTCAAATGACTTTATAGGCTCTGCTAACTAAAACACTGAAGGTAAGAAACTCTCATCTTCTCCTGTCCTATTCTTTCCCTCAGATTTTCCTCAAGTGATCACTGAAGTACGGCTAGGATGTCAGGCTGATGTAAAAGGGTCATTAATTAACAACCATGGTCTTTGTTAGCCATTTGGTGCCTTTGGAAAACTATATCTGTAGCTGCAATCCTGTTTAAAGCTGTGAGAATAATGTGTGTGTGTACTCAGTTGCTCATACATGTCCAACTCTTTGCGACCCCATGAACTATAGCCTGCCAAGCTCCCCTGTCCATGAAATTTTCCAGGTAAGAATACTAAAGTGGGTTGCCATCTCCTCCGCCAGGGGTTTTTCCTGACCCTGGGAGCGAACCTACGTCTCTTACATCCCCTGCAATGGCCACCTGTGAGAATAATAGCATGTTTTTAAAAATTCTGGACCTAGACAAACAAAATGTCCTTTTTAGAGCAAGGATGTCATCAGTGTTTTAGAGAGGCAGAGAAAAAGAAAAACGCAAGTAGCCGCCATTCTCCTTTGCTAGAATCTCCAATGAGCTGTCAAGATATCAGTTTGCTGGCCCACTTTTGACTAAACATAAAGATCTTTTTTTAAAGGTAAGGTATTTGATATACATTTTTCTATTCTGGAAACACGAACTGTGGCCTTTTTAGGTCAGGTATATAGGTCTCATTATGGATGGGACCCAGCGCCTGCTTTTATAAACTGATTGCTGTTCTGTCCTTGCTTATCCTAGTACAGAGAAGATGTGCAACCCAAACAGGCATCTTTATGCTAAATGACCTTCCCTCAGCCTTCTTCTTGGTGTAACTTCACAACATGTCAGCAGCTTGGATTAAACTAGGTTTAGTGTCTATTCAGTAATTCCTTGAGCAGTGGGTTTTCTTATTTAAAGCTATACAGGAGAACTCTGCTTTGTTGCCAATACTAGGGGGATGGTTTTATGTGGAGACATAATTTGACTTAGAATATTCCCACTTCTTGTAGCAGTGTGCTGTATTTTAATAGAGTTCCCATATATTATGCAAACGAAATGTTTTACAGACTTGTCACAGATGGCAGTTGGAAGTGACTATTGGACGATCACTCCATACCATCTTCTTCTGAAAAACGATGAGCTTGATTTGTCTCCCTGTGATCCCTAATTTGAGGAGCATAAGCCTTAGAATTAACAAAAACTTCTGAAGAGTTATGCAGGGGTGGGAAAATACAGAGTTCTTTGAAGAGAGACTAGGAGAAAATATCTTCCTGTGTGGTTCCTAAAAGACAGAATTTTATGCCTTTACTAATAAGTATTATTTTTTTTTCTTTTTACTACATATTATGCATTGTGCTGGGAGGAAGGTGAATGGAGAGAAAGAAAAACATCTGAAAGCTTTGGGGGCTGTTTATTTCTTACAGAGTTAAGCACTGCTCATTAGCAAAATTGTAGGTCAAATGTTTCCATCTTACTCATCTCCTTTCAGTCCTTCCAGACCAATTTTGGAACATCCCCTAAACAGCATATTTTCTGGAATCTGCTTTCTGCTTCAGGTGCCACTCACCTCTCGCTGGGCCAGCAACTCATAACCATCTAACCTCTATTTCATAAAAAAAGAGCCTTTCCCCCATTTTCATTTATTACTCTTGTTTCTAAATCTGGTCACCATTAACATCCCCAAGGAGTTTAGCTTATTTATTGAATGAGCCACATTTTGTTTTAGTGAATGCAATTTGGCTGAAAGACATCCAGTGAAGAAATTCAGTAGAGATGGTGATTGTTGATAGAAGACTGAGAAATTTCATAGAAATAGAGTATGGAAAACACTAATGCCAGGGCCTTTTGGAGATGGGAGGATCTGGGGGCCTCAACAGCAACAGAAGCCACCAACTTCCTTTGAATGCTTTGGCGCCTTTCACATGTCCTTAATTTTTTGCCCTGCCACCAACCCATAAATGTTTTACAGTCCTAAATCCAGCTTCCTTGAAGTGGATTGGTTAGCCTGACCTCACTTTTCCCATTGATTTTCCTGGTCAGTGGTCAGCCTATAGTTGATTCTTCCTCAATTTGGGTATCCACTTCTGGTCCAATCAGATGATGTTGGACTGGGCGGTACTAAGGGGAGAGTATGGAGGAAGAGTCATACACACATGGAGTATCAGAGACTATGGTCAGAGACTGATAGTTTGAGAAAGGATTGTGAAGTGAAAATCACTCAGTAGGTCCGACTCTTTGTGACCCCATGGACTGTATAGTCCATGGAATTCTCCAGGACTGAATACTGAAGTGGGTAACCTTTCCCTTCTCCAGGGAATCTTCCCAACCCAAGGATTGAACCTAGGTCTCTTGTATTGCAGGCAGATTCTTTACCAACTGAGCTATCAGGGAAGCTAAAGGGGTGTGGCTATATCCAAATATGGTCCTACTTATCCTCAGAGACCTTTATGGAAAGGTTGAATTTTGGGAAGATGCTAAAAGGAGGCATGGTGGTTTTTACTTATACTGAGATTCTGTTGTGTAAGCATTTCTTATTTTGCTCAGTTTATTCCAGACAACAATTAGAAAATATTAATAGAAGACTTACATCTGTGGTGTGTGTGCAAGTGCTCTATGCACACAAATGCAGTAGGGACAAGAAAGGAATACTTTTACTGCTGAAAAGGACCTCAGAGATCCTCCAGCCCAACCCACACATTTCACAGATGAAGAAAGCCATACTTTTAAAGGTTACGTGACTGGCTTAAGGGCATACAGCTATTAAGTGGCAGAAAATAGACTCAGTTCTCTTAAGTCTTTATCCAATGAGCTTTATAACCCAGCTCTATTATATTTTTCTCTAGAAAAAAGTCTTAATTAATTGAAACAGGATCAAACATATACTATGCTTTGTCATCACATGGTTTGCTTATTACCTTTCCAACCCTAGCTCAAAGCTCGCCACTCGAAAGGGCCACCTGGGCCCTGCCTGATGTTGGTCCCACTCTTTATCCCTAGGATTTCTATTATATCATTATTTTCATAGCTTTTTATTACTAGTCCTAGTCCAATCTTTAATCACCTCGTTCATTTTTTCTCATTTTCTTCCTTTGTGAAAATAGGAGATTCTAGGAAGGTAAAGGTTGCTTCTCTCTGTCATGTTTGTATCCTCAGCTCCTGTGATCATGCTCAGCACATAGTAAGCACATATCCATAATTAGTCCGACCTTTGCAAAGTTAATAAATATAAATGTTAAAATAATAAACTTTTGGAGGGAGCACACAGACTCTTTTCTGGTCATTCATACTTCTTAATTATTGAGATCATGCACATTTTTATATCCCTATGATATTAAATTCTCTAAAGGATTCTACCTATTTTTCTGTATCATGTCACAATTTCAGGCTAAAACAAAACCAGGAACTTATAGCAAAGGGAGCCAGCAACATCTGATTCAGATGTGGCTTTACCTGTGTGGGTATGTTCTATGTAAACTGTGAGTGTGTTCGTGACAGGAGTAACTTGGCTTACAGATGCTGCTCCCCAAATATCCTTTTTGTTTGTGAGTATTCCTGTGACTCTCTGACGGTAAGAACTGTTCATTCTTATTTCTGGCTCTTGGCAGCCTACAGATGCTTCCTTTTAGTGCTCCTGGCAGGTTCCTGGTAGGGCCTGTTGTTTACTGCCCTATCTATCAAGTCCTATTTATTTTTAAAATAAACTTTAAGTATACTGTAAACTCCTTTCACAAACAGATTTTTCCTCCTCTTGTACACTTGACAAGCCTCTAAAAGAAATAGCAACTCTGTCTCATAAATATCTGAATCTGAACCTTTTAGGAAAGAATTATACTTAAAGTACCTCAAGAACAGAGATGATCTCAGTCCAAAATCTCCTCTGCAACTACTAATTCTCTCTCTCTCTCAACCTCTCCTTCCCTGCTACTCTTTCTCTCGCTCTTTGAATCCCTTCTTTTTTTGTATTATCTCATTCCTGTTTCCATACTGCTCTCTCCTCTTGCTAATCATCCCATTCCAGGTTAAATTCACTAGTTGAAACTGTCATTCATATCTTTCTTAAATACAGCTTATATAATGTGAATGTCTTTAGCAAAATGATTAAAGGGTTTCCTTTTTTGCAAGCTCACCAAATCTAAATATTTTACATCTCTTTCTTGGTCCTTTAAAACCTACTATTCCTTTAATTTGTAAACTCTACTATTTTCCAGCACAAAGGGAAAGTATATTGGCACAATACAACATAAAAGAACTTAGAATTTAGAGTCATACTGACTCTGCTGCTGCTAAGTCGCTTCAGTCATGTCTGACTCTGTGCGACCCCATAGACGGCAGCCCACCAGGCTCCCCCGTCCCTAGTATTCTCCAGGCAAGAACACTGGAGTGGGTTGCCATTTCCTTCTCCAGTGCATAAAAGTGAAAGTGAAGTCGCTCAGTCATGTCCAACTCCTAGTGACCCCATGGACTGCAGCCTACCAGGCTCCTCCGTCCATGGGATTTTCCAGGCAAGAGTACTGGAGTGGGGTGCCATTGCTTTCTCTGATACTGACTCTAGGTTCAATTAAAACACTGCTACTTTATTAATGTTAACTTTGACAAAGTCTGCTAACTTCTCTTACTGAATTTCCTCATTGGAAAGGTGTTTACCCAATATTTCTTTGGGTAAACATTACTGGTATTTTCTAAATATTTCCAGCTCTTCTTCTGATCACATTTCACCAGAATTTTTCAATATAGGCATGGCTTTATGGCTTGTTTTTGCTAATGCAATCTGAGCGAAGGTGCTGTATTTCACTTGTAGATGGAAGTTTTTCTAGAGGCAGTGTGAGATTTGCTATGGTCCCTACCCTCAGTTTGAGCATTCTTTGGCATTGCCTTTCTTTGGGATTGGAATGAAAACTGACCTTTTCCAGTGTTGTGGCCACTGCTGAGTTTTCCAAATTTGCTGGCATATTGAGTGCAGCACTTTCACAGCGTCATCTTTCAGGATTTGAAATAGCTCAAGTGGAATTCCATCACCTCCACTAGCTTTGTTCCTAGTGACGCTTTCTAAGGCCCACTTGACTTCACATTCCAGGATGTCTGGCTCTAGATGAGTGATCACACTATCGTGATTATCTTGGTCATGAAGATCTTTATTGTATAGTTCTTCTGTGTATTCTTGCCACCTCTTCTTAGTATCTTCTGCTTCTGTTAGATCCATACCATTTCTGTCCTTTATCGAGCCCATCTTTGCATGAAATGTTCCCTTGGTATCTCTAATTTTCTTGAAGAGATGTCTAGTCTTTCCCATTCTGTTGTTTTCCTCTATTTCTTTGCACTGATCACTGAGGAAGGCTTTCTTTCCTCTTCTTGCTGTTCTTTGGAACTCTGCATTCAGATGCTTATATCTTTCCTTTTCTCCTTTGCTTTTCGCTTCTCTTCTTTTCAGAGGAACCAGAAACCAAATTGCCAGCGTCCGCTGGATCATCGAAAAAGCAAGAGAGTTCCAGAAAAACATCTATTTCTGCTTTATTGACTATGCCAAAGCCTTTGACTGTGTGGATCACAATAAACTGTGGAAAATTCTGAAAGAGATGGGAATACCAGACCACCTGACCTGACTTTTGAGAAATTTGTATGCAGGTCAGGAGGCAACAGTTAGAACTGGACATGGAACAACAGACTGGTTCCAAATAGGAAAAGGAGTTCATCAAGGCTGTATATTGTCACCCTGCTTATTTAAGTTATATTCAAAGTACATCATGAGAAACGCTGGGCTGGAAGAAGCACAAGCTGGAATCAAGATTGCCGGGAGAAATACCAATAACCTCAGATATGCAGATGACACCACCCTTATGGCAGAAAGTGAAGAGGAACTAAAAAGCCTCTTGATGAAGGTGAAAGAGGAGAGTGAAAAAGTTGGCTTAAAACTCAACATTCAGAAAACAAAAATCATGGCATCTGGTCCCATCACTTCGTGGGAAATATGGGGAAACAGTGGAAACAGTGTCAGACTTTATTTTTTGGGGGCTCCAAAATCACTGCAGATGGTGATTGCAGTCATGAAATTATAAGACGCTTACTACTTGGAAGAAAAGTTATGACCAACCTAGATAGCATATTGAAAAGCAGAGACATTACTTTGCCAACAAAGGTCCATCTAGTCAAGGCTATGGTTTTTCCAGTGGTCATGTATGGATGTGAGAGTTGGACTGTGAAGAAAGCTGAGTGCCGAAGAATTGATGCTTTTGAACTGTGGTGATGGAGAAGACTCTTGAGAGTCCCTTGGACTACAAGGAGATCCAACCAGTCCATTCTGAAGGACATCAGCCCTGGGATTTTTGGAAGGAATGATGCTAAAGCTGAAACTCCAGTACTTTGGCCACCTCATGCAAAGAGTTGACTGATTGGAAAAGACTCTGATGCTGGGAGGGATTGGGGGCAGGAGGAGAAGGGGACGACAGAGGATGAGATGGCTGGATGGCATCACTGACTCGATGGACGTGAGTCTGGGTGGACTCCAGGAGTCGGTGATGGACAGGGAGGCCTGGTGTGCTGCAATTCATGGGATCACAAAGAGTCGGACACAACTGAGCGACTGAACTAAACTACCCTCAGTGAAGCAAATATGAAAATATGTGTTGAAAAGGAACCTCCATCATCTTGAGATCTTGGCTGTTAAGACTAAGCACATTCTGCTACTGATCCACCATGGATGTGCAGCAAGAGATACCAGGTTGATTTGTTATTGCAGCAAGACTTGTTCTATCCTTACTGATATGTTTACTGTACAAGATTGAAGGATGAGTGAAAATATATGTAAAGCATCCACATAATATGCAGTCAATAATTGGAAGATGTCATCATCAGTAGTATAAGTATCATTTGTGACCATTGCTACTTTGCTAGTTTTTGGGTGTATTATTCTGTATTGTATTTTTTCCGCATTATATACTATACATATATATTTACTTTTCTATTTACCCTTCAATAAACTATGAGCTCTTTGAAAAGGACAAAATACTTCATATGTCCTCATTTAGCCATTGTTAGTTAGGTTTGGTATCTATTTCAACTAAACACTGCCATGGCAGAATAGAAGCATTTATAGATAATACAATATAAATGGGTGTATTGTGTTCCCATAAGCAGGAGGCAGACCCTAGTTTGCCAACCCCTGATTTAGACTCCCTTCTTATCCCCCGTCTTTTTCTCCTTTTCTATCTTTCCATATTAGTTTGTCTCTTTCCCTTATGGGTGTGGCTGTGCTTCTGCTGCCACAGGTACAGTGTTTCCTTGTAGCAAATAGAAATGGCCACCAGTAGCCCCAAGTCTATGCTATAAAGGAAGCAAATCTCTTTCTCCCTGATGTTCCTCTTGAATAATGTGCCACAATTGGACCAACCTCTGCTGAGAGGACTTGGGAATTCCTGATTGGTCAGGCCTGAGTCATGTGACTACCCCTGCCATCAGAGAATGGTTGAGACATGGTGATTGATAAACCCTTCAGGACCACCTGGGGTAGGGATGGGAGAAAAAGGAGTACTTGGTAGAAACAATAGGCTGCACTTTATAAGCCTCATTTCTCCTACACATGCAGAGAAGCAGGAAAGAACCATTTCTACCAATTCTTCACTGTGTAGTAGCCTTGATACTTTATAGCCAACCTCACTGGGCATTCCTCAAAGACCTCCTGTGGGATCTGGAAACAAAAGCACTGCTAGAGATTTTGCATGGATTGTAGGTGAGAAGCAAGAAAGAGAGCAACCAAGGAAGGCACTTAAACTTCTGTCTTAAGCACTTGGTTAAGTAGATGGACAGGGAAGCCTGGCGTACTGCAGTCCATGGGGTCGCAAAGAGTTGGATACAACTGAGCAACTGAACTGAACTGAGAAGAGGTGCCCTGTATTCAGATGGCTAAAAATCATTTCCCAAACTGTGAAAGAGGAAGCAGAAACATGGATAATTCCCAACTGGCTTCTAAGTACTTTTTAAATGATCTGAGAAAACTCACAAAACTTTACAAAAGGTGATCAACAAAGCAATAGGATGGTATATGAGTCAGGACTTGCTGGAAGCTATCCAAATCCCTCTCTGTAATATGGGGAACACTTGCAAAGTTCTAATGTGAAATGCCATACTAAGGGAAAAGCCTTATTCATGTTATTCCCAGGCACATGAGCTCTGCCTAAAGGTCATCACTGGCTACCATGGATATCTGTTGGACAACTCAAAATCTGAGTCAGTTTGAGATACCAGTACTTCCTCTATTTTTACTTGGCTCAGAAAATTTAATGAAATTATACAAATCCCTGAAATCTAATATTTTTATGTGATAAGATTGTGTAAGAGGAGGAGGTGGAAGAGAAGTTTGGAAAATGTGGTGACAGATGGCAAGTGGGCTCAGGCACATAGCGTTCCTATATATAGGGGAGGGGACAATCTGGTTAATCAAGGGGTGGGGGAGTATTTTTAAATTTAGATTCAAGTATTTTATATATTCAGAAACATCATTTACTGAAGCAGCCTAGCTGGATAGAACTTTAAATTTTTTTTTGGTTGGGGGTGGCTTGTGTGATATATATTTTCAACAGTTTTGCATATTCTTTCATGACGTCTGCATTTGAAAATCAAATGGTCTCTACAGGCTTTGAGTATGTCTTTTGAGAAAAGGCTGAGAATATCTATTTCTAGAGAGAGTTCCTTCCAAGGAAATTTAATGACATTTAAAAAATTAGGGTCATCACAGCTAATTTAGCAACATTTGAAAATTAAAGTGAATGTATACAATAAAGACTTTATTCTTTAGTAGAATGAACAATGCACTGGAATGAGGACACTTGAAATCCAGGCCCAATTCTAGGTAACATAAGACCAGTAGACCGCGTTGTCCTCCATGAGTTATTTTGGCTGTTTGGGTCTTAATCTTCTCATTTTTTATTTTTTGGCTGAACCTCACAGCATGTGGAACTTCCCCTGCTGGGGACTGAACCCATGCTGCCTGCAGTGGAAGCACGGAGGCTTAACCACTGGACCACAAGGGAAGTCCTCAATCTTCTCATTTTTAAAATGAAAGTTTGGGTTAAATAATCTTTGGGATATTTTTAGTTTTATAGTTCCACTCTTGTAGGCTGTCTCTTATGTGTGCTCAGTCAGGTCTGACTCTGTCCACCAGGCCCCTCTGTCTGTGAACTTTTCCAGGCAAGAATACTGTACTGGGTTGCCATTTCCTACTCCGGGGCATCTTCCCCAACCAGGGATAGAACCCACGTCTCTGACATTTCCTGCATTAGTGGGTGGATTCTTTACCACTAACACCACCTGGGAAACCCAGGCTGTCTCTTAATGCTCCATTAATTAGGATGCTTTTGGTTGAAAGTAACAGAAAGCCACACTCAAACTGCCTTAAACTATTACAGGGCAAGTCTAACACTGAGTGGACTTAAGAGTCTGGTTCAGCAAAGGACATTTTTTCCACACTTGTTTCCTCTGCTTTTCGTGGTATCAGTCTCATGCTAAGATTAGCACTGCTTCATAATGACACTGAGTCTATGACCTGCTCCCTTTCTCCGGTCTGGAGAAGAGAAAAAAAATTACTTCCTAAAACTGTCTTGGATGAATGAAAAAAAGTATCTTTCCAGGAGATCTCTGCAAACCTATCCTCGAATAATTATTGGCACAGATTGACTTTTGTGCTCATCCCTGGTTATGGCAGGGAATGGGGCTACCCTGAGCCACAGAATAGACTCCTAGAACCAGCAGTTAGCTCAGCACAGGAGATTGTGACTAAATGATAAAAAGTTAAGGTGGGGGGGAATGTATGTAAGCGGAGCAATCATGATGTGTACTAACCATCTCTTGGAACACCCAAAGTTCACATAATCTATGCACTTAAATATGAGGTAGGAAAAAGAATCACAAAGTAATGAAATAGAGGTCTTATATGGTAAATATTATCATATCAAGCACATAGTAAGCTTTCCATAAAGATGTACTGGAAACACTGGCCTAACCTTAAATCTATTAAACAGGGGGAATGTGCCTCTTAGTTGGCAATTAATTAACAAAATATCACAGGTATTTATGGGGTTGCCATAGTGACCAAACACTGCAGTAAGGTTTTGTTTTACCGCAGTGGCTTTCAAACTTGGCTGCATGTTGGAACCACACAGAGAGCTTTGAAAATACTGCTGCCCAAGTTGCACTTTCACAGATCCTGATTTGATTGATCTGGGGTAGGGTCCGAGGCCATTTAGAGTTTCACAAACTCCCCAGGTTATTGTAACTCACAGTCAAGACTGAGGACCTCTGGTTTAGGGAATCCAAGTGTGGGTGTGCTCAACTACTCTATCCTACCCGCTTTAGTCATGTTCGATGACTCCCTTGAACTCCTTTTTATAATTCTCTCCTCCTCTACTCTAAACTAGCAACTGCTAGATCTCCTAGTTGGGACTCCCAGAGATACCACATGTTCTTCACTACAGTATGAACGTGAAGGTGGAAACTAAGAGTGGGAAAGGCCTACTTTCAATATGGTGTGGTAGGAGAAAAGGACAAAAGGGTGGATGAGAAAAAACAAGAAGCAATTCAAAAAGCCTTTCTGGCACTGGGCTGTGGTTGGAGATGCACATTTAGGCATTCTCAGACTCAGATTCCCACACAAACACCCATACACATACAGACACATCATCTGAAATTCTTCCCAGCCTCCTCCCTGCTCAGCCCACCGCCAACCACTTGCTTAGAATATTGCTGCAAATTCATAAGACACCTAAAACATGAGAATGAGAAATGGCTGTGTTTATTCATTCACTGACACATTCCTTTATTCATCTAGTCTATAAATAATGATTGATCACCTACTATGTGCCAGGTACATTGTCAGAGGGTGAGTGAACAGTGATGAATAAAACAGGAGTTTAGAGCAGGTACAAAGGCTAGAAAGCTTTTGGAGTGCATGAGCAATTTCTATCTTATATACCAGTTCTTGAGTTCTGTTCTCTGTACTTGGCTTATTGCATGAATGCTTCTTAAAGTAGAGAATACCGAAGTGTATTACTGAGAGAAGTTAAGAGTGACTAGAGCATAGTGAATGTGGGAGCAGGTAGAGAGGAATGGGATGATATTTAGATTGAAAACATAGGCACACTTTGGTTGTGTTGAGTCTTGTGGTCTGTGGTTTTTAAACCACATTTAAGTCATCATGTGTTTTCAAAAAGGGAATGATAAGGTCAGGGAAAATCTCTGTGAGACCAGAGGGATAAAAAAAGAGCTATCTGGGGAAAGAACAGATGAAGGAATATTCCAGAAGGAGGGAATAAATTGTGCAAAATCTTGGACTGAAGAAGGCATTTTGTTTGAAGGACTGAAAGGCACCATGCTTTATCTTGGGATGTGGAAGTGAGAGATAGACTAGATAGTGATAGTGATCTTGTGATCACTAGATAGTTATTTTCACTTCACTAGTCTATCTCTCACTTCCACATCCCTAGATAAAGCATGGTGCCTTTCAGTCCTTCAAACAAAATGCCTTCTTCAGTCCAAGATTTTGCACAATTTATTCCCTCCTTCTGGGACATTCTTCCATCTATGCTACCACACTGAGCAGTAGATGCTTTAGCAAATGTGGTTGGCACTGAATCTTAGAGAGACTGAGGCGTGTCTTATAGGACACAACTATATAGAGGGGTGTCCAGTCTAGACTTGGGAGGCCAACAAAAAGTCCGTGGACAATAAAGCACTAGAACTAACTCTAAAAAGTGATCTGATTTAGAGGAAAGAAGGGGAATAGGAAAGGTAAGTGGAGGTAAAAGAGGGGAGCAAGAATGTTTCAAATTTTAAAAGCTGAGGTTTCAAAGACATGTGAAAGCATCTTAAAATATAGAACTAAATCTTAGAGCCTAGATACCAAATTTAATTTTAAAAGTTTACAGAGACTTATAATATACCAGATATTCTAATATGCATCTTAACAATAATCCCTTGAATTAGATATCAGTATTTGGCAACTCAAGAAAAGGTACTGAAATAGGATTGGACAGTTAGTAAGAGATGCTGCTGAAAGAAGGACCCAAGCTGTCTGAGTCCACAGTCCATTCTCTTAGCCCTTCTATTTCACTGCCTCTCTGACCAAGTCGAAAAGCAAAGAAATAAAAGGAGGGACGGCCAAGGAGATATGGATTAAAAGATATACATATCTATTTTTCTATATTTTTTCCATTTCGGGAAATTATTTCTTTCTCATAGTTAAAATTCAAACCAGATAAAAGAGTATAGATAATCAGCCATATTAAAAATAAAACAAAGACCAGAAGAGAAATTTACCTGAAGGCAGATCAGATACAAACCGACAGCGTCAAATAAAGTTCACCAGATTTAAGCCCACACCAATCAGCGGGGATGTATGCTTTTCTGTTGCAGTTAACCATTGGTATCATATAGGGTCCTGCAGAGAAAAGAAAAATATTTTCATTGTTAATTCTCTGTCTTGCATAGGAGGCAGTTTGCTGCCATAAAAGTGAGAAGATTAACCACAGTTTACAAGCAATAAAGGGATGTGGAATGCTTAGAAAGAGAAAAGTATTTTAGGTTGATTATCTAGATTAAGTTCACCATTAGAGGAATTGTTATTGACATTGGAAAATGTGATATTTTCAGAGAAAAAAATAGATCATAAAACATATTCTATAAATTGTATATAAAACATATTATATATCAGTCAGTGAGTCAGTTGAGTTGCTCAATCATGTCCGACTCTTTGCGACCCTATGAATTGCAGCACGCCAGGCCTCCCTGTCCATCACCAGCTCTCGGAGTTCACCCAAATTCATGTCCATCGAGTTGGTGATGCCATCCAGCCATCTCATCCTCTGTTGTCCCCTTTTCCTCCTGCCCCCAATCCCTCCCAGCATCAGGGTCTTTTCCAATGAGTCAACACTTCGCATGAGGTGGCCAAAGTACTGGAGTTTCAGCTTTAGCATCAGTCCTTCCGATGAACACCCAGGACTGATCTTTAGAATGGACTGGTTGAATCTCCTTGCAGTCCAAGGGACTCTCAAGAGTCTTCTCCAACACCACAGTTCAAAAGCATCAATTCTTCGGCGCTCAGCTTTCTTCACAGTCCAACTCTCACATCCATACATGACCACTGGAAAAACCATAGCCTTGACTAGATGGACCTTTGTTGGCAAAGTAACGCCTCTGCTTTTGAATATGCTATCTAGGTTGGTCATAACTTTCCTTCCAAGGAGTAAGCGTCTTTTATTTCATGGTTGCAGTCACCATCTGCGGTGATTCTGGAGCCCCCAAAAAATAAAGTCTGACACTGTTGACACCGAGTGTACCACTTTCACAGCATCATCTTTCAGGATTTGAAATAGCTCAACTGGAATTCCATCACCTCCACTAGCTTTGTTCGTAGTGATGCTTTCTAAGGCCCACTTGACTTCACATTCCAGGATGTCTGGCTCTAGGTGAGTGATCATCTTGGTCATGAAGCTCTTTTTTGTGCAGTTCTTCTGTGTATTCTTACCGTCTCTTCTTAATATCTTCTGCTTCTGTTGCTGCTGCTGCTAAGTCACTTCAGTCGTGTCCAACTCTGTGGACCCCGTAGACGGCAGCCCACCAGGCTCCCCCGTCCCTGGGATTCTCCAGGCAAGAACCCTGGGAGTGGGTTGTCATTTCCTTCTCCAGTGCATGAAAGTGAAAAGTGAAAGTGAAGTCACTCAGTTGTGTCCAACTCTTAGCGACCCCATGGACTGCAGCCTACCACGCTCCTCCATCCATGGGATTTTCCAGGCAAGAGTACTGGAGTGGGGTACCATTGCCTTCTCTGTCTGCTTCTATTAGGTCCATACGATTTCTGTCCTTTATCAAGCCCATCTTTGCATGAAATTTTCCTTGGTATCTCTAATTTCTTGAAGAGATCTCTAGTCTTTCCCATTCTGTTGTTTTCCTCTATTTTTTTGCATTGATCTCTGAGGAAGGCTTTCTTATCTCTCCTTGCTATTCTTTTAATTTCATGGCTGCAATCACCATCTGCAGTCATTCTGGAGCCCCCCAAAAATAAAGTCTGACACTGTTTCCACCGTTTCCCCATCTATTTCCCATGAAGTGATGGGACCAGATGCCATGATCTTGGTTTTCTGAATGTTGAGCTTTAAGCCAACTTTTTCATTCTCCTCTTTCATCAAAAGGCTCTTTAGTTCCTCTTCACTTTCTGCCATAAAGGTGGCATCATCTGCATATCTGAGGTTATTGGTATTTCTCCCGGCAATCTTGATTCCATCTTGTGCTTCTTCCAGCCCAGCATTTCTCATGATGTACTCTGCATATAAGTTAAATAAACAGGGTGACAATATACAGCCTTGATGTACTCCTTTTCCTATTTGGAACCAGTCTGTTGTTCCATGTCCAGTTCTAACTGTTGCTTCCTGACCTGCATATAGGTTTCTTAAGAGGCAGGTCAGGTGGTGTGGTATTCCCATCTCTTTCAGAATTTTCCACAGTTTATTGTGATCCACACAGTCAAAGACTTAGGCATAGTCATAACAGTCTCTTATATTCCTTTGAATTTCTGCATTGTCTGTTGTAACCTCTCCTTTTTCATTTTGAATTTTGTTGATTTGATTCTTCTCTCTTTTTTTCTTGATGAGTCTGGCTAAAAGTTTGTCATTTTGTTTATCTTCTCAAAGAAGCAGCTTCTAGTTTTATTAATCTTTACTATTGTTTCATTTCTTTTTCATTTGTTTCTGCTCGGATCTTTATGATTTCTTTTCTTCTACTAATTTTTTTTTATTTGTTGTTTTTGGTTACAGCTGTTTTAGGTGTAAAGTTAGGTTGTCTAGTCAATGTTTTTCTTCTTTCTTGGGTAGGATTATATTGCTATAAACTTCCATCTTAGAACTGCTTTTGCTGCATCTCATAGGTTTTGAGTTGTGTTTTCATTGTCATTTGTTTCTAGAAATTTTTTGATTTCCCTTTTGATTTCTTCAGTAATCTGGTGGTTATTTAGAAATGTGTTGTTTAATTTCCATGTATTTGTGTTTCTTACAGTTTTTTCTTATAATTGATATCTAATCTCATAGCGTTGTGGTCAGTGTAGATGGTTGATATGATTTCAATTTTCTTAAATTTACTGAGGTTTGATTTGTGACCCAAGATGTGGTTTATCCTGGAGAATGTTTCATGTGCACTTGAGAATAAGGTGTATTCTTCTGCATTTGGATGGAATGTCCTGAGGATATCAATGAAATGCATCTTATTTGGTGTATCATTTAAGACTTGTGTTTCCTTATTAATTTTCTGTTTTGATGATCTATCCATTGATGTGAGTGGGGTGTGAAAGTCTCCTACTATTATTGTGTTACTGTCATTTTCTCCTTTTATGTCTGTTAGTGTTTGTCTTATGCATTGAGGTGCTCCTATGTTGGGTGCATAGATATTTACAGTTGTTATGTCTTCCTCTTGGATTGATCCCTTTATCATTATGTAGTGTCCTTCCTTATCTCTTGCAATAGTCTTTAATTCTCAGGTCTATTTTGTCTGATATGAAGATTGCTACTCCAGCTTTCTTTTGCTTCCCTTTTGCATGCAATACATTTTTCCATCCTCTCACTTTCAGTCTGTATGTGTCTTTAGGTCTGAAGTGCGTTTGTTGTAGACAGCATATATATGGGTCTTGTTTTTGTATCCATTCAGCCAGTCTGTGTCTTTGGTTGGAGCATTTAATCCATTTACATTTAATTACTGATACATACGTTCTTACTGCCATTTTCTTAATTGTTTGGGGTTGATTTTGTGGATCTTTTTTCTTCTGTTGTATTTCTTGACTATATAAGTCTGTTTAACATTTGTTGTAAAGCTGGTTTGGTGGTATTGAATTCTCTTAACTTTTGCTTGTCTGGAAAGCTCTTTATTTCTCCATCAGTTTTGAACGAGATCCTTGCCAGGTACAGTAATCTTGGTTGTAATTTTTCCCTTTCAGTACTTAAATATATCCTGCCAGTCCCTTCTGGCCTGCAGAGTTTCTGCTGAAAGATCAGCTGTTAAGCATATGGGGTTTCCCTTGTATGTTACTTGTTGCTTCTCCCTTGCTGCTTTCAATATACTTTCTTTGTGTTTAGTTTTTGTTAGTTTCATTAGTATGCATCTTGGCATGTTTCTCCTTGGGTTTATCCTGTATGGGATTCTTTGTGCCCCTTGGATTTGATTGTCTATTTCCTTTCCCATGCTGGGGAAATTTTCAACTATAATCTCTTCAAAAATTTTCTCATACCCTTTCTTTTTCTCTTCTTTTTCTGGGATCCCTATAATTCGAATGTTGGTGCATTTGATATTGTCCCAGAGGTCTCTGAGACTATCCTCAGTTCTTTTCACTCTTTTTACTTTATTCTGCTCTTCAGAATTTACTTCCACCATTTTATCTTCCAGTTCACTGATTTGTTCTTCTGCTTCAGATAATCTGCTCTTGATTCCTTCTAGAGTAGTTTTTAATTTCAGTAATTGTGTCATTTGTCTCTGCATGTTTATTCTTTAATTCTTCTGAAGTGAAGTGAAGTCACTCCTTCGTGTCTGACTCTTGGCAACCCCATGGACTGTAGCCTACCAGGCTCCTCTGTCCATGGGATTTTCCAGGCAATAGTCTTGGAGTGGATTGCCATTTCCTTCTCCCGGGGATGTTCCCAACCCAGGGATTGAACCCAGGTCTCCTGTATTGTAGACAGACGCTTTACCGTCTGAGCCACCAGGGAAGTCCAAGAATACTGGAGTGGGTTGCAATTTCCTTCTCCAGGGGATCTTCCCAACCCAGGGATCGAACCCAGCTCTCCTGCATTGCAGGCAGACGCTTTACCCTCTTAGCCACCAGGGAAGCCCATGAAGTAAAGTGAAGTGAAGTCGCTCAGTCGTGTCCAACTCTTTGCAACCCCATGAACTGTAGCCTACCAGGCTCCTCTGTCCATGGGATTTTCCAGGCAATAGTCCTGGAGTGGATTGCCATTTCCTTCTCCAGGGGATCTTCCCAACCCAAGATCGAACCTGGGTCTCCTGCATTGTAGACAGGTGCTTTACTGTCTGATTTTTCTAGGTCTTTGTTAATTGATTCTTGCATTTTCTCCATTTTGTTTTCAAGGTTTTTGATCATCTTTACTATCATTATTCTGAATTATTTTTCAGGTAGTTTGCCTATTTCCTCTTCATTGATTTGGACTTCTGTGTTTCCAGTTTATTTCCTTCACTTGTGTAGCATTTCTCTGCCTTTTCATTATTTGTTTTAAACTTATTGTGCTTGAGGTCTCCTTTTCCCAGGCTTCAAGGTTGAATTCTTTCTTCCTTTTGGTTTCTGCCTTCCTAAGGTTGATCCAATAGTTTGTGTGAGCTTCTTATAGAGGGAGATTTGTGCTGAGTTTTTGTTTGTTTTTTTTTCTTCTAATGGGCTAGGCTGAATGAGATGGTAATCCTGTCTGCTGATGATTGGGTTTATATTTTCATTTTGTTGGTTGTTTAGATGAGGCATCCTGCACAGGGTGCTAGTGCTGGTGGGGTGATGCTGGGTCTTGTATTCAAGTGGTTTTCTTTGTGTGAGTTCTCACTATTTGATACTCCCTAGGGTTAGTTCTCTGGTAGCCGAGGGTCTTGGAGTCAGTGCTCCCACTCCAAAGGCTCAGGACTTGATCTCTGGATCTGATTCCACAGCTCTCAGCTTCCTGCTTCAGTTGCTCCAGACCACTCATCCTTGAATTTCCTCATGGAAGAAACTACCAAATGAAAGTCCAGAAATAATTCTGTTCAAGGCCTCAGCATCCTAGTTCTCCTGCAATGTCACCTCTTCTTTTTCTCCTCGACTCCTTGAGAAGCACCACTGCCTCCTCACTGACTCCAGAGGTGGAAGTTCACTGGGAGAGGACATACACTACTCCTACCCCATCTTCACTCTTACTTACAGACCAGGACTCTCTGATAGACGTGGAGGAGGGAAAGAGATTCAGAGAGGGAGGGGAAGTTTACTACCTTTCAAAAACCATACTACTTTTAAGTAGAAAAAAATTATAAAAATGACAAAGTACTTTAGTCCTAAAATATATATGAAAACACCACCAGCTTTTGTCCACACTGTGGTTGTTTTCAATATTCATCCTTTCTTCCAAGTTATTGTCCTGATTTTCATTTAAGTGACTTCCCTGGTGGTTCAGACAGTAAAGCGTCTGCCCACAATGCTGGAGACCAGGGTCAGGAAGATCCCCTGGAGAAGGAAATGGCAACTCACTTGCCTGGAAAATCCCATGGATGGAGGAGCCTGATAGGCTACAGTCCACAGGGTGGCAAAGAGTCAGACATGACTGAGTGACTTCACTTTCACTTCATTTAAGTATCAGACCTCCCACATTCCATTCATTTCTTTTGGAGGAAGTTAATTTCTCTCTTGACTTGGGTTTGGGACTAATGCTCTAGCCCTCAGTCTAACCATGTGATCTTTCCCCCCTGATCAAGGTAGCTGGCTCAGGGAGGGGCAAGTGATCCAAGACAAGCTAAGGAGCTCTGAGAAGTGGTTTGCTAGGGGAAGCTAATGAAGATTCTTCCTTGCTTATCTGAGGAGAGCTTCTTGAAACAATCCTTTTTGTTCCCATATGTGGATGAATAAGATCATATCTCAGACAGCTTTTGGCAGCTGTGTTTCATCCATGGTGGGAAGCCTACTTTAGAATGACACCTTGCACAGCAGAGAAAAAGTTGAAACTGAGCTACATGCTTGATAACTGAGTGGAGTTACTGAGTCAAATCCACCAGGAGGTGAGCCCCACCTGTGAACAATACATCTTTAAGAAAACTTACATCCTCTGTATTATTTACTCCGGTTTGCATTGTTTCTGATTTCTTTTCCTATTACTTGTAACCAAGCCCATTTTACCTTCTTCGATGTTATCCAAATTCTGGAAGGTTACTGTGAGGTAATTCAGATTTTTCTGCTAGCTTACTAAAAATTATTTGATGTCATTGCATATATTTTCCTTAATCTAGCTAACATATTTTAGAGCTATGCTGTTCAGTACAATTTCCACTAACCATATGAAGCTATTTAAATTTAAATTAATTAAAATGAAAAATTTCATTTCCTCAGTTGCACTAGCCACATTTCAAGTACTTGATAGCCACATGAGGATAGTGGCTACCATCTAAGTCAGCACAGATACAGAACATTTCCAGTCTCAGAGAAAGTTTTACTGGATAGTGCTATGAAAGAGAGAGTGTGAGAGAGAGAGGAAGAAGAGAAAAGAATAGAAGAGAGCATATAAGATGAGGAGACTTGTATTCTAACATGACACACACCAGTGAACTCATTGTATTCCCTTAGGAAAGCCTCTTCCCTTTCTTAGGTCTTTTTATTTCCTGTACAACAGAGAGGCTGAACAAGGATGTTTGGGGGAGGTTTCTTCTAGGTTCAGAGTAATGAAATTCTAAGTGTTTTTTTTTTTTCAATTTTTAACATTTGTAGATTTTTGTTATTCTTCAGGGGTCACCTGTGAATTCTACCATCAGGTCATATTTAGACACTAAGTACCAGGGCTGAAAATTCAGGACAGTTTTATTTTTTTCTTCTAGCAAAAAAAATAATAACGTATCAAAAATAGATTTAGTGGCAGGTAGGTAAGTATTTAAACAATACATGGGCACTTTCTTTCACTTAGTGTCAAAACAATAGACTCAAACAGAACAAGGCAGTCATCCTTAATATGTATTGCTGCTTCATACATGTGTACTACCAAAAAGAACAAATAAAGCCTTGGAGGAGGGCACAAAATATACTTATTTCTGAAAACCAGTTCATCGTATATGCCATCTTGATAGTGGCCTCATATTTTATTTCTGATTCACTGATTATTGTTTATTTACACATACAAACACTTGAGTCTCTACTATATGGTACATAGTGTGTATATATATACACTCGATTCTGACAATAGAGTAGCGAACAAGGTGCTAGTTCTCCTCTTATAGTGTTTATGGTAAAGAGATAAAGCAGATATCATAAATAATTCCAGAAACAGTTATTTACAATGGTAATTAAGGCTATAGAGATGATACACTGTGAGAGCATATATCAGGGTGACGATTTGGTTTGGAGCATTCCAGAAGACAACTGAGAGAAACTGTATCCCACTCAAGGACCCAACAGTCTAGTAAGAGCTGAGTGAGAATGTAAAGATGAGCCTAGAGAAGTAGACAGGGGCCGACTCATGCAGAGCCCTGTCAACCATGGCCAAGAATTTGGGCTTTATTTTAAGCACAATGGGAAAATAATTGAAAGGTTTTCAAGGTTTACTTGAGTGGCATGATCAACATGAATCTCAAATCCATTCCCTCTGGTGGCAGAGTGGGAAAGAGATGCATGGAAGGTTCACATTTGAAGGCAAGTGGACTAGTTAAGGAAGTATTGTTATAATTCAAATGAAAGATGGTGGTATTTGGGGTGTATATGTTTGAATGGACAGGGAGAGAGTGGAGGGATTTAAGACACAGAGTCTGTGAAGGGCCATTTCTTAGGTCAGAGTGGGTATGGGAGATAGTGACTATGAATCTGGCTATGGATCTGAGCATTTTATAAACCAAAGAAATCATGTTATTGTTTTTATTATTATCATCAAAGCAGTCATTTTCACAGCCTTTATGTGCTCATAATATATATTCATATTCTCATAATAAAGAGACCACTTGTTCTTTAAAAGTTCAGTTTATTTATCACTTTCATTAGTGCAATGGAAGTGAAGCTGTTTGTGGTTTCAACTTTCTTTCTGTTCTAAAAAGAGAATAAGGAGATGAGATGTGGAAGAACAAAAGAAATGACCTTATTCTTTCTTTTCCTGCTGCCTGGAAGACAGACAAGATAAGCAGTGAGGAATTATAATTGATAAAGTAATTGAAGAGATAGGCTGCTGGAGGTGAAAAATGAGACTCCTACATGAAGGTTATCTTTTCTTCTAGCCTAAGAGAAATCTTGCCTTCCATTTCCCTTTTCTTACAGTTACTGAAAATTCTGGCTTGTGTATCCACATCCAAATTACCAAACTGAGAGTCACCAGTTTTACAGCAAATGATTCAGCCTCTGCTCATTAAGTCTTATTTCTGGAGCAGTTTTTTGGCTTTTTTGGTGGGTGTGCTTTTGCTTGGTTTTTTACCTTATGGACGCTGTACATTTTTATGAAATAAGTTGTCTCTTCTTCACTTCTACTGTTAGGAAGCTTTGAGTGACTTCCTCTGTCACTTGATGGTTTGGAGTTCACTTTCAAAGTTCTCATTAGGCTTATCTTACTTAGCTTACATGGCTTTTATCTTTATTTTGTAATTTTTTTTTCGTTTCTTGGCAATATCGCTTGCCTAGAATTTGGTTGCTTAGAGCTTTGGTTCTGAAAATCAAATATGAGTTTGCATCAAAGTTGTTCAACCTTATGAGAGGTGTGACATTAGTTCAATCACTTCTCTGAAATTTGTGTTTTCACTGATAAAATAGAGATGACTATAATACAGACCTATTAGCATATTTGTGAGTATTAAATGAGACACTGCATGTGAACGCTAAGCCAGTGGCTTGGCACATAAAAAGATTCCTCTCTCTAGATAAAGGGTATTAATACAATAGCATCATCATCATTATTAATACATGTTCATCAATCATCATAGATATTATATATTATATAACTCATATTCTCTTGTACTTCATTTGCTTTCTCTTCATTTTTTCCTCATCTTAGCTTAAATGTATTTTAAAACAATACAAGGTACAGAATAAAGAAATAAGACAAGTATATACATTTTATTTAGGTCCCAAAGTAAGACTTATAAGCTAGGAATGTTGTTGTGTATCTGATGCTGCTGCTGCTGCTAAGTCACTTCAGTCGTGTCCGACTCTGTGCGACCCCATAGATGGCAGCCCACCAGGCTTCCCTGTCCCTGGGATTCTCCAGGCAAGAACACTGGAGTGGGTTGTCATTTCCTTCTCCAATGCATGAAAGTGAAAAGTGAAAGTGAAGTCTCAGTCATGTCCGACTCTTTGCGACCCCATGGACTGCAGCCCACCAGGCTCCTCTGTCCATGGTATTTTCTAGGCAAGAGTACTGGAGTGGGGTGCCATTGCCTTCTCCATGTATCTGATATGGGGCACATATTAGGACACCAGGGGAGACAGAAAAATTTTAACTGAGTTCCAGACAAAGCATGATGTAACACAAATAATTTATGCAGTTGTGTTACAGGAGAAAGATAGGGTAGCATTATTACTTAGCCAAGGGAAGAGGTATATTGTCTTCTCATAATCAGGGACTGAAAACAGACATTGTCAGCCAATTGATGGATAGCCCCAGTGACTACAGAAAAGAGAAACTGAGTTTCAGTGGTATAGAAAGCATCTAGATTAGAGATAATGACAATGATCCTCTCATCCATAACTTCATTTCCATTAGCCAATTGAAATGGAACAAGAAAAAAACAATAGAGTTGTGAAATCACAACCAAAATTGTTTTATTTCAGGAAATGCTTAGAACTCCTTTAAATGGCATACATCTAAACCACTTTCATTTGCATTGGACTGAAACTTGGCATCTTTCTCAGTCCAGATGTAATTTATTTAAATTCCTTTAGTTGTTTTTTAATTTAGAAATATGCATAGACATAAAATTTTGCATGTCTCAAATGTGTTTTTCCTGCACATTTGTGAATTCAAATTAGCCAAATTATTAAGTGGATTGTTCCTAAACTAAAGTGAAGATGGATTTTATTTCTAATGCCAAGAAATGAAAAGTGTGGTAATCAGGGAACTGAGGGATTTTCTGGTGGTACTTCGGGCCTGGATCCAGGATTTTACCCCTTCAATGCGTTTCCCAATTAACTTACTAACACAAAGTATATATGAATTTTTTGTATTTTAAAACTGTTTTTAATCATTTGAAGAGACAAAAGGTGAAGTCACACTCCACAGGATGCAGTTTTCCACCAGGAAATTCCCTTTGGACATTTCTGTTGCCCCCAGTTCTTCTCTTCCTGAGCTTCTAGAGAACCTCTGCATCTCTTTCTCTCTCTCTCTCTCTCTTTTTCTGCCCACCCCCACCATTTTTCCCCTCTCCAGGTTTCTGCCCTACTGGTTCCTCTATCCTCCATTCCTCTATCCCCATGCCTTTCATTATGCAGGGCAATATGCTAAACATTCTTGGCTATGTAAACATTTTGAGTTTTATCTTTTACCCTCAATTATTTTCATTGAGTCTTCTGAGTAAATGTGGCTTTTTCCATGGGGACATGTTCTAGTGAATATGATTTTCTCTCTTTTTTACATAAACAGATGTACATACACATAGATACTATATTTGAAATTATATTTTTAGGAGTTTGGCCCCACTGAGTAAGTATCTTAAAGTCCTGTAACTGGAAGGGCTGTAACAGTGGTGCGGTAGACCTTTGCCTTTTGCAATATCATACTTGTATAACTGAACCAGCCTGGCGATGGGCATGTGAATGTTCAGTTTATAACTCCTGGCTTATGAGAATCTGAAGGGATACTGGCTGCAATAATCAATGCTTTGGATTTACACTGCTCTGATCAAAAATCTCCAGTGGGTGTCTATACCATGGAGCTCTGTGAAGACATGAACTGGGCCTGATATATAATTCTGCTATAGCTTAGGGAAGTAAATGGAACATAATTCAAGTAATACATGATTGATATAGGTTAAATATCAGTCAGGACAGACTAGGTTATATTGCAGTAACAAATAGCCCCCAAATCTCAATTGCTTAAAGAACAGAATATTTCTTATTTACTATCTACATCTGTTGTGAGTGGCAAGGTGAAGACGAGGACCTCTGCTCTTTTCAGTCTCTCAAGGATCCAGGAAGATAGTCCCTGTTCCAGAGGCAAAGAGTGATCTGAAAAGTGTTGCTTCAACAGTCCTTCAGCCTCAAAGAGATACCATTAGTCTGGTTAACACCTCATTGGCCAAAACATTATGGCCCACCCAACAAGAAAGTGATCAGGTGATGAAGTCCTGTGATGGCCAAAGGTGGAAAGGCTCAACTTCTTTGAAAGGCATGAGAATAACTTTGCTTTGTGTTGGGAGAATGGACTAAATTGCCTTAAGTGTCAATATCTGTTGATGCTTATATTATTAGGGAAAATGATCATTGGCAGCAATACAATGGACAGGGTATTTAGAAAAGAAAATGGAGCTAGTCTGACATTCTTGTTCCATCATATGCAAATATAGAAGCCACTTAAGACTGAAAGAGAAAGTCATTATTCCAGTCTTTTTAAAAAATTCTAACAATGCCTATCTGAGTGCCTTGAACATAATCCATTAGTATGTAAGTTTATTAAACTAAATCATAGAAAAGAAATGATGTTGAACCTTAGTTTAATCCCTAGAAATGAAAAATATAATGTGCAGCCTTCAAAATGGTAGCCTTTATTAGCAAATGTGAAAAGTAAAAGTTGCTGAGTCATGTCCAACTCTTTGTGACTCCCTTGGAATTCTCCAGGCCAGAATACTGGAGTGGGTAGTCTTTTCCTTCTCCAGGGGATCGTCCCAACCTAGGAATTGAACCCAGGTCTCTGGCATTGCAGGCAGATTCTTTACCAGCTGAGCCACAAGGGAAGCCCTTTCCTTCTAATTTTAATTCATTATCATAGCAAGGGCTTCCCAGGCGGTGCTAGTGGTGAAGAACATGCCTGCCAAGGGAGGAGACATAAGAGATGTGGGTTTGATCCCTGGGTTGAGAAGAGTCCATGGAGGAGGGTATGGGAACCCATTCTAGCATTCTTGCCTAGAGAATCCCAAGAACAGAGGAGCCTCATGGGCCACAGTCCATAAGGCTGCAAAGAGTCAGACAGGCACACACTAGCATAGCAAAAACAAAATAAAAAACCATGAGGTAAAGACTGTCTTTCATATGTCTATACTTCAAATGCCTGGAATATACTCAGCATATAAGTCTTGAATGAATATATAATAATTTTTGAAGACTGTATTAATTGTAAAGAAATAAGAAAATATAATGGCTAATTTTGGAGGGTAGGTTTTTTGTTTTTTTTTTCTATGAAATATTTAATCCTAGTGTTTAGAAGATGGGCTCTTGATCCAGATCATTGGGGTCTGCTCTATCACTTAGCAGCTATAATACCTTGAGTAAGTTTCTTAATCTCCCTATTCACCCTCTGGTTCCCCATTCATGAAATGAGACAATAGTAATGATACTTATCTTATGGGGTTGGTAAAAAGGATTAAATTACACCTTATAAGCAACATACTTTGGAGTAGCATCAGCACATGGTGAGAGTTTAAATACACCTTACCTACTGCTACTGTGGGCTTCTCTGGTGATTCAGCAATAAAGAATCTGCCTGCCAAGGCAGGAGATGCGGGTCTGATCCCTGAGTCAGGAAGATCCTCCAGAGAAGAAAATGTCAACCCATTCTTATATTCTTACCTGGAAAACTTCATGAACAGAGGAACTTGGTGAGCTGCAATCCAAGGAGTCGCAAAAGAGTCAGACATGATTTAGAGATCAAACAACAACTGCTACTGTAGTTTTAATCACTTTTGTCTTGAGATTGAATGGTGTGAGCTTACTATATATATTCACCAACTCAACAATAATGAAGCATAGAAATGAAATACACAATTGCACCTAGAACTTTGGCACTCAACTTATTTTCACTCTAAGGTTTGTATTTACTGTTATCTTGAAATTTGTTTAATGATGAGCTTTAATAAACAGTTGTTAGGGTCCAAAGAGCTATTCTGTGCAGGACCAGGGATGAGGATTGATGTGTTTGAAGGGTGTCTCAGTGTCTCACTCTGTGTAAACGGAGAGAGAGAAGGATAGCTTCTGAAGATGCACTGCAACATCAAACTTTCTTTATAATGACTGTGAAAGCCCAGAGAGTACTTGGAGGCACTTGAAGAGGTTGTTGAAGCCAGAATATTATAAGAACTACCTTAATTTTGAAAATAAAAAAGAAAGCAAGAAAGACTAGACAGTATGATGTATGACAGTGGCAGTCACATCAGTGTTACTTTCCCACTTGTCCCCAAGCACCTAACACATAGTAGGTGCTTTATAAGTGGATAACTGATTGACTTATTTGAGTGAATCATTGTCAATGTAATCTTTAAGTGAAAACTAGGTCACTTCATAGGTACCATCATATTTATATTTCCAAAGAAGAAAGTGTCTAAACCCTAGCACTGGAAACAAAATGCTGAACTTCTGAGTGTTTCCTCTTCCCACCCCAGCATATTATTTGAAGGAAATTTTTATAAAATGTCCTGAGCATATTTCTTTGTCAAAACCCACTCTTCGGTGCTGAAAATGATATATTTCTATGTATTCAACATGTTTAAAAAAAAACTCAGAAGGTTTGTTTTAGGCTTACTCCTATAAACATCTATACTGTAGTCTAGCTAGATCACGTTCCCACATTTAGCTGCTGAAATAATTGACAGACTTAAATTTGTATAAACTCAACAATATTTCAGGTTAACTTACTGGTTAAAAGAACCTTAAGAGGTAAGAAATGGCTTACATTTTTCACTTTCCCATTTGCCATTAGAAATCTAACACCCATTAACACTATCAGTATTTTGCAGAATGCTTTTTTCTTTTGTTTCTCCTTCCCTCTTTCTTCTTTTGGTAAATGAACAGTATCAGTAAAATCTCTAAGAGAAAGTACTGGGCAATACAGTGTTAAAGTGCTGCTTGAGTTGTTCAATAGTTAGTGGGCAGGTATTACAATTCACTGTAGCTGTAATAGAGGGTAATGTCACTTTAAGACATGTGATACTTTACAGAGGAGGGATGTATTGAAAGAGACTTGCTACTTACAGCGCCGTATAGCAGCCCTGCTCCTACATTTTGCTGCCTTACTCTGCCCTGAATGCTCTGGAGTGGGGATGGTCCGTCATTAACTTAAACTGATTCTCATCAGGAAACTGCACATTATCTCACCATCATTTCAAAGGTCTCGTCTGGCAGAGGTGACGCCAGGAGATGATTTAAAGGTGAAAATGACAAGGTTTCCAGCCCTCAAACCTTGGTTCCTTTTCTGACAATACAGTCTGAATGAACCCAATGTCTTCTTTACTGTGGAAGTAGCATCGGAAGAGAAAAACATATATACATTTTTAATCCTGATAAAGAAGATTATTGGGAAGCTCTTTTTAAAAAAATCTTCAATTGTGGCACAGATGGATTTTAGAAAGTGTTAGAGCTTTCCAATGAACACTAATAGAGTACTCTGCTCTTGGCTGGATTTTTCAGGTAAGAAGCCTCTTTAAGGATTTAAGATTCAGAAAGCAGATTTGAAATCTATTTAGTCAGGTCTAGAGACCTATGTAAAGCTGAATGCATTATTTTTGGGGGAAACACTTATTAACATAGAGATCACCTCTTGCTAAGAGAGTTAGCAAAGAGAGCTATTTGCAGGAGCCTTGGAAGTAATGTTAAGAATTAAAGAAAGTTAAATGAAAAAAATAAAATAAAAAGAAGGAAAATATTGCAAATGTCAAACCACAGCAATTTTGAGTACTAAGATTTATATGGGTGAAGAAGAGAAAGCAGTCATTGAAAAACTGTTAAGTTTTTATCCTGGTAGGGTTTTTTTCAAGTTTAGATGAATTCCTAGTACATTTTAACTGAAATTCACAGTCATTGCATGCCACCATCCGCTCTATTTTGTCTTTCTATAATTTGCAGGCACCCAGATGCATTCATTTCAGAATTCATAGGAGGGGTGTTGCTCTTATCTGAAGAGAATGCATCTATGGTACACTGATAGTTCTGAAGACAATGAGGCTAAATCTGTTGTACACAAAAGTAAACAGTGGGCTGTGAAACTAATTATAAAGTGAATGGTCCATGTGAATCACAGACCAGGGCATGAAAGGCATCACGCTGTTGAACCTAATGTTTTCCTACTTTGCACTTAATTATGGTTGTCACCATTTGTCTATTATAATTTAAAAACCCTTCTTAAAGACTAAGTCTCTCTCTCCTAAAACCCACAAATTATCTTGTATTATGTCTGTATACATACACACACACACACACAGGTATAATGTATATAGTTTGCTTGCTGAACATCACAGCTTTTGAAAGAGGGCCAATTTTCATGAATAAAGAAGCCACACTGGGAGGTCACTAGGAGGTTTTAAATGTAGAGTTTAAATTCTTGAAGTATATGATTTGACAATGGAAAGATGAAAAACAGAAAGAAACAATCTTGGGTCCAAAGCTCTAAGAGAAAAGCATACACTTAACTGGATTCTTATATAGAAAATGCTTCCGTATCACTGGCTGAATAAGGACGATGCTTCAAGTTTGATTAATTTGGCAAATATGAAATGCAGCATAAGGTGTTGTTTGAGAAATTGGACAATATGTAGCGCAGTTGAGCTTTTGTACCTCCTAAGATTCTCATAGGTGCTGAGAAGACTGTCAAAGTTTCAGCGCCTGAGAAAAGGTGGATGCTCGTCCATAAATACATACACCACCTGTATATGCATATTCATCAACACTCAACAAATGCCACAATAAGATCTTAGGAGGCAAAGCAATATTGTAAATTATGGTTTGCTTTAGGAGAGATGCATAGATCTTAGATCTTGTATCTGAAACTCATTTGGCTGAAGACAAATCCTTCTGATTTTAAGTCCAGCCCCAAACACCAGTTCTTTCAGGAGATTACAACATGCCTCTGAGAAATGATTTCTTAGTTTAGAAGACAGCACTGGAATTAAAAATTCATGACTGTAGAATTAAAAAAAAAAAAAGAATCCACTCTTTCCTTCCAGGCTTATGTCAGACTTGCAATGAAGTTAGAATGAACAGGAGCATGCAGCCTTTCAATGCCTGGAATAACTATAGCTTAAAGATAATTGTGTAAAACAGGATATTTAGTCAGGGTATAGTGTTTCAAACTGCCTAACAGTCAAACACTTTATTTCTGTATTTCAGCTATCCTAAGAGTTTGGTTTTGCAGAATTTCAAAAATGGATTCATGATCTCGTGGAGAGTGATTTCTCTCAATCCCACTTCATGCCATGACCTCTGCCAGGTCATTAATTATAGCCAGCAAAGTAGCAAAGGGACATGACGTCTGAGACCCCCCTTCTTTCATCAGTGGGACTGACAGAGCTGGGGGCTCAAAGCCGGGGGTAATTCTTCCTTTCTAATGTTCTCTTTAGAGAATGGCAATGGTCTCTGCGATGTCCTGGGTCCTGTATTTGTGGATAAGTGCTTGCGCGGTGCTGCTCTGCCATGGATCCCTTCAGCACACTTTCCAGCAGCATCACCTGCACCGACCAGGTAAGTCGGAGGCTGGCTCCACAGTAGCCTCCAGTCTCCAGCCTCACTGTGGTCTTCTAACAGATGGTTGAAGGCAAGTGACAGAAAGTGCTACAGTGTGGGCAGCTTGCCTCGGAATTCCAAGACTTACTGTTGGCTGGATGCTACGGGGAGTGTGGGGGATACTAAAATGCCATGGATGTATTTTCAATAAATGTTTAGAAAATGTGATTCTGTCTAGGAGTCCCACCATCCCTTGGTGCATAAAGTAGAAGTCTTTTGTTTGTGGGTACCTTGGCCAATAGTGAAATATTCTGCAAAAAGTGGGATAACTTTCAAGACTTGAAAAATTTTTAAAGAGCCAAAATACAATATTTGCAATCGAGAAAGTGTGTCCATGGTCCTGGGCTGCATTTGTCTGAAGCATAGATACCATAATTTTGGTGTGTATGTGGCTAAGGATTTTGTGCGCATGTTAGTGCCAAAATTAACTTTGGAAGTAGTTTGTCAACGAAAAAGAAATTAAACAGCAACTTACTATTTCTTGTCTGGTTTGTCTCCTCTCTTTTCTCCCCTCCTTCACTTTCTGTTCTTCCGGTATGCTTGGTGCCTTTTTTTTTTTTTCCTATCTCTCTTGGCAGTATCGGGGACAAGTTCTCTCTAGCGTGACTCCCCCCCCCCCCCCGCCCCATCGAATTTTAAGTTCCAGATGCATTTTACTTTCTTCGTTTTTCTTTGCAGAGTGTATTTCTCACCCTTCCATGGTCTCACTCTTCAATCTGTATTTTTCTCTCCTTTGCCGCTCCAGCTTTCTCATTACTATTCCCTCAGCTCGACTGTCCTCACCCATCCTGGTTCTCGGAAAGGTTGCCTTCCATTTTCTGCTTAGCTTCAGCCCTTGCACTTATTCCTCCACCTTCAGCGCACCCCTTCCCCTCCCCCACCCCCCATCCGATAGCCAGGTCCGGGGTCTGGGGACCAGTTGCGCGCTCAAGCTCCGGATCCTTAGTTCTCTAGCGCTGCCAGCTTTCCACACACACTCCTTTCCTTCCAAATTCCTCTCTGGCTTCTCCCATCCGCCCGGCTTCCTGCAGCTGCGTGGCCCAGCGTCTATGCCTTTGCCTTTCCCTGCCTCGCAGCCGGCCTGGGCACCCATCCTGGGCTCTTCGACACTCTCTTCCAGCAACGCCTCCCAGGGAGCTGCTTGCTGCTTTCCTGGGCTCTGCTTCCTGGCTGGGGGCGGGATCGAAAGAGCGCTGCTGCCGCCCAGGTTCTCCCGTGCCGGCTGCGGGCGAGCGCACCAGCCAGCTGAATGCTGCAACTTGGGCCGCCCCGAGAGCAGGGGTTTGGCGGGGCCTTAGCTTGGGGCAGAGGCCCAGGGTTGCCTCTGGGCTCCAGTTGCCCTTTCTCCACTCCCTGGGTCTGGGAGGAATGGCGAGGGGGCGTTGGTGCCCCTGCAGGTGGGTATGGAAACGGCTTTGCGGATGCTGCGCGCTGGTATTTCTGCTCCGCGTGTATTCTGAGACTGGATCTATCACTGCCAGAGTCCGAGGCATCAGTGCGGAGTCGGAGCAAAAACAAACGTGGGTCTTGGAATCCCCAGTTTACCTCCAATCAGTAGATGGCCAATCTGTTCTGGCAAAAAAACGTCTTTGAGTTGTTACATAGTCATACAAATAACGTGAGAAATTTCTAGTCATGATAATACTTAACGATAAGCATGCATAACAGAAACAGCTAATGTGAGTGTTTTAGACAGGATCTGAAGGTTAATTCACGTTGCTTGGCTTAATTCTTATTCAGGTAGGTGTGATTCCCCACCGTGTTGCTCAGGCGACTGAAGTTCTGAGGGTCTGGGTGACTTAAGTTCACACAGCTAATATCTGTCATTGGAGACTTCAGTCTGATTTCATCTCCAGAGCCTGTTTCCCAAAGAGGAAATAATGCCTCAAAGTGCAGAGAACAATCTTGCCATGTAGCCTTTTTGAAGCTTTATGAGAACCTTCATATAATTCAAGAAAACTTTCCAGTTATGTCAATAAATGGACTCATTTGAAGTGCATTCTGAAAGGTGTCTATGGCAGAACTGGTGAGGGGTGGCTTGTGGGGATGACAGAACTCAGGCCAGACCATCAGTACGCGTGCATGTGCGTGTGTGTGCACGCGTGTGTGTAAGTGCTCACAGTGCTCTCAGTCATGTCTGAGTCTTTGCATCTGTCACTGAACATTAGTGATATGACCCTGGGCAAGTCACTTTTCTTCTCTGGGCCCAATTTCTGATTTAGGGGTATTGTGGGGAGTGTAAATAAACTAATCTTCAGAAAAGTAGTTTATAAACTGTAAAACTCTTCAGAAATATCAGGAATTACTGACATCCTGGGGTTTCCCTGGTGGCTCAGATGGTAAAGAATCCACCTGCAATGTAGGAGACCAGGGTTGGACTCATGAGTGGGGAAGATACCCTGGAGAAGAGAATGGGTACCCATTCCAGTATTCTCGCCTGGAGAATTTCATGGGCAGAGGGCCTGGCGGGCTGCGGTCAGTGAGGTCACAAAGAGTCAGACAAGACTGAGCAACTAACACATTTTCACCACTTCATACACTACAAATGTGCATGTCATAGATGTTGAATTAGTGACGTCTTGCCGTTCACACAGCTAATTATCCTTACTGGTAACAATATTGCTTTTACTCTTGCTGTTAATTTTAACTATGTGATACCTGGCTAGAATATACTTCCAAATTCCACCTGTCTTATTTTGTGCCCTATGCATACAGTCAAGAAATATGGCACAGTTTGCAATGAGTTTTCACATAGACTGTCTCTCAATTAATTGATTAATATATTAGATTTTTTGGGAGTGAAGGGTTGTGGCTATGTAACAAGTAATGTTATGTCTTTGTGGAGCTTGTTATCAAAATACAATAATTTTAAACCTGGAAACACATCATAGGTTCTCTCTGCAATTAAACTCATTATTTTTTTTTCATTGTTTACTCTTAGTAATTGCTTATTATCATCAGTTCATGGTTCATCTGTACCTCGAATACTCCAAGAAACTGCAGCACTGAAACCAATTTCAACCCCAAGTACTTATACATTTGAGACCTATTTCAGATTCATTGATGAAATGAAGAAACTATAAATACTCTCTTCTAGATGCAGAAAGATGAAAATAATATTAAACTAAAGTCCAATGTTTCTATGTATTAGGTTTATTCAACTTTCTTGGGTTTTCAACAATAGCTGCAAAGATTAAAGTCATAGATCTTGGACACAGCAATATTCTACATTATTTCAGTGAGAAATACAATCTCCTTTAATGCAATCTTCGGTCTTGATTTTAAGGGAAAATGTATGCTTCCTGTGATGAGAGTTGTGATGTTTCCCTTCATGGGTCTTAAATCTTCAGGGACACTAATGAAATGTGTATGAAAACAAGAGAGAAATCAGGGCCAGTTATCTGTGACAATTCCCTCCTTCAATGAGCAAATAAATAAATAAATAGCTGGATAAATGAGCAAAAAGGAAAAACATAATCTCATTTTCTCAAATCGGTTAAAACAAGTGACATGATGAGAAAAAATGAGACACCAGCAGACCCTGAGCTTTGCCACATTTGCCTAAGCTTGAAAAATCGCCTCTTTCATAAAGTAGGAGCTGGCAGACACCATGTGCATATCAAGTGTCTGGGAAATGTGAAAAATGACACATCTTTCACTCACAGCCCTGGATGGAGTGAAGGCTTTACAGTTGCCTCCTCACCTGTTTAAGAATGTCTGGGCCCCCTCTCTCCAGGCTCTTATAGGCAGCTTCACCATCATCCCCTACACTGTAAGATGGATAGTGCTCTGATCCCAAGCAGCCAATCTCAGTCTCTCAAGAAATAATCCACTCCACTGACAGATGAGTGAAACTGGATGTTCCCCTCATTCAAACTATGCCGTACCTGGATGGCACCAGCCAGCCAGAGTCCTTTAGGGAAATGGTTAGAGATTTGGGCCAATTTCTGCTGTCAGCACATAGTATTAGGACCTTGTTTCTGTGAGGTTGTGAATTTGTGATCTGTCTTTTCAATGCTGTTTCTACACAAACAGAATGAGAATATGTTAACTAGAAAATGGACTGAGTTTAATGTATTCCCCTGCATTCCCAAAGTGCTTCCTATTTTTCATATTTATAGTATTAGGAATGCACCATTTGTTTTCAGTGACTCACTAGTTAAGGAAGATTAAAACAGTCAATCAAATGAAAGTGAATTTTAAAATTACACAAATAAGTTAAATGTGCTATAGATTAACAGATTTGTAATATCAATAATTTAATATTTGGCTAAATCAAGTTTTTTTATTTTGGGAATGATGTAGGAAATTAGTGTAATAACTTGAAGAATACTCATGCCTTTTTAAAAAATATGTACAGTAAAGCTAGAAGAAGGACATTTAATTTAAAAAAGGCAGACTGAACAATGAAAACTCAGAGTGGTATTCCATTGTTCCCAGAAGTTAAAATAGACAGCTTCAACTCTTTATAATCACCAGTTATTATGTGACAGGTAAAAAAAGATGTGTGGTTTGCTAAACGTAACTTTCTTATACAGGATTATTTTTTCCCCTTGTGGGTATAAGATTATGACAGCAATTTTAATGGTTACTTAATTTCAAGGGTGAGTGTACATGGGTGTGGGTGTGAGGGGTTGTCCTTGAAACTTAATAAAATATGGATGATTTCACAATACTTTAGTGAGAAAAGATCTTTGGGATTCTTTAGCAATTTAAAATTATAAAGATAAATTACATGAGACAAGAAGTTGTAAATGCCTTATGAATCATTTATTCTCTCGTCACTGCTATTTTATTGACAAGGGTGTATGGAAGTATAAAGAGATGACACTGAATAGAATTGTCTGTGTAACTTATACTTGGTTTCATTTAAAGCTTTATAAAGCAAACTGTACTTAGAGGTATTTGTGACTTAATTATTACATAGTGAACATCACCATCCATTTTAAAGTGAGTGTTTTTGTGAAGATTGGAAAGCATCCTTGTATACCTTATACTTATTTTTCCCTTCCTGTTATATATTACTTTATTGAAAGCTGCTCAGGGAATATGTATTAGAATACCAAGTTTCCTTACAATAAAGGGTTGTTTTACAATTGTAGTATAAAAGAAATAGTGAAAACAAGAGTGGTTGTATATTGAATTTTTAGAATGTGTACCAATTCTAGATTGCTAAGTGTAGTGAATTGGCCTAAGGATTGGAGCAGACAGGTTGTTATTTGGTGTAACTGGTGCTGGTGATAATCCGTCGATCATGTGATTGATGATATTGACCTCATCCTAGAGTCAAAGTGCAGGCATGAGCATTTGATGGTGGCTCAGATGATAAAGAATCCACCTGCAATGCAGGAGACCCGGGTTCAATCCCTGGGTCAGGAAGATTCCCTGGAGGAGGGAATGGCTTCCTACTCCAGTATTCTTGCTTGGAGAATTCCATGGACAGAGGAGCCTAACAGGTTATATATAGTCCATGGGGTCGCAAAGAGCCGGACATGACTGAGGACTAAAACTTTCACTTTCACACTTTCTTTTCAAAATCAAAATCAGGTAAAGATGCAAATAAAAATTTTCTGACATCCCTGTGAATTTATAAAAGAATTACTACAATGCAGTCTAAGTACTGTTACTTATGACCGCCTATGGCCTCAGTTTTATACAACAGTGCAAACAGATATTTAGAACTGGCATTAATGAACAGTACTCTTAGTTGTTCATCTCTTTAAAGTTCATCTAAAATGAAAATTGCTTTTTCAAATCTTCTAATTTTGAACTCTGTGTAAAAATTCAAAGCTTGGGTATAAAAATTGGTACATCATTAAAACAACAACAACAACAATCTGCAGTGTTTTCCAAAATGTAAAATGTGAAAGTCCTGACACAATTCCATTTCTAGATGCTTATACTAAGAAAATGATTGGACAGGTTTAAAAAGATGTATGTTTAAGGTTTAGTCACTGAAACAGTAATTTTGATGGCAAAAAATTAAAGGAAGTTTCCATCTCTATCAAAAAGGATGTGCGTGCATGCTTAGTCACCTCAGTCATGTCTGACTCTTTGTAACCCCATGGACCATAGCCTGCCAGGCTCCTCTGTCCATAGGAGCAAAATAGTTTGGAGAAAATATTTATTTGTACATGCATAAAAAATATCAGAAAAGATAAAAACATTCCTTATACACTGTTAGTTAAACCTGATGGGAGGATTGGATTGACGTGGCTTTTTATTTCCTTTAATTTTGAAAAATTTTCAAATTCATTTCTAGGATGGGTATGTAATGATCTTTAATGAAAAGCTTAAAATCTTAGCTATAGAGAATTCAATGATTAATTTAAAAATGCATCAATGTTCCTTCCCAGTTTAAGGAAAAAGAAGCAAATGTAGGTTGCTAAAGTATCATTAGGCCCTTTTCCTTCTAAGAGCCTTAATCCAATAAAATATTCAGATTAGCATTTCCCAATTCAAAAACACTGTCCCCTCAAGATGCTCTTTGGAGAAAAACTATTAACTGCTGAGGAAACACTCACTGTACGATGTGTCTTTCTCTTGGAGATTTGCAGTGTGTGTGAGTGTATGAAAGTTCTGAAAAGGTTTGCAGATGGGAGTCCTGATTGTGTTTAAAATTTTCCAAAATTTTTTTTTTTTTAATTTGGAAAACACCTACAGTGACTAGTCATATCACATGCATTGAGACGCATAGGCCTAGATAATCCCGGAATCATGTAACATTCATCTTTTTATCTTTCATTTCTAGTAAGGAACCTGGCATATAGTAGGTACTCAGAAAATATATGTTAGATTATTAAAGAAGAAGGAATGACTGTTCTGGTGGAATCAAACACTCCTTCATTTTTTCCTACTTATGTGTGAGTGTTTGTGTGTATGTGGCTGGGTACATCTGTGTCTATATATGTGTTTGTAATGGAGAGTGGTATAAACACTAAATTGTCACTGTAACATATGCATGTGTGTGTGCGTATATCTGTGCAGTATCTTTGGGTAGATATTTGACTCTATTCAATATTTGACATTAATCAAAAGCCATGGCTCAGATGGTAAAGAATCTGCCTGCAATGCAGGACCAAGGTTCGATTCCTGGTCCTATCCCTTGAGAAGGGAATGGCTACCCACTCCAGTATTCTTGCCTGGAGAATTCCATGAACAGAGGGGCCTGGTGTGCTACCAGTCCATGGAGTCACAAAGAGTCAGACACGATTGAATGACTAACACTGATATTATAGTACATTAATCAAAATGGTCCAAAGAACATACTTAAAGATGTAGTGAAAAGTCAAATCCTTAAGGTTTTCAGTCACAGCATGAGTTTTTATTTTTTCCTATAGATTAGAAAATATTATAGGTGTGCTCTTGAGGGTCTGAAAAGGAAACTTCACTTAGTAAATAGGAAAATGACTTTTGCTTTCAAATCTTCTGATATCAAGGAAAAAATATTCACTTTATCTTTGCAGAAGGAAAAAAATAGCACCAGACCAGCAGTTTATCATTTATTTGGGATAAATAGAAGAAGAAGAGTTATTTTGCTAACAATTTATATAAACTAATTGGATTCCCAAAGATAATATCCTCAAAGTATTTAGGGAATCTTCTTGGCCCGCTATTTCTTTCTCTTTCCCCGAATTTATATAATAAATGTCCAGAGAAAGAAAAGAAAAATGATATATCACAGCACCTTTCTCTCAGAAGATAGATAGACATCAGAGTGATCTGCCTACTCGTTAAGCATACCCTTTCTCCTTGCAGGGCAGGAATCCAATCAAGCTTTCCCTCAGTCTAAAAGGGAGGAAGACTTTCTACATCCTCAGCAAAGGCCATCTTCTGTTGATGGAGTTACTTGTGTTTACCATTACCCTGCCCTTAGTAGGCCTTCACTTGTAGATGTACCTCCTTTATACCTAAGACTAAATACAAGCGGAGTCTGTGTATATCTAAAGGGGTTTTCTGATTTCCCACTTGTGTGGGTGAAGAATGGACCTCCTGAGTCACATGCTTTGAAGTGAATAAATGTCAGCTTCCAGATTTAGATGAATTACTGCACAGTGCAGGGTGGTGGGGGGGGGGGTGAGTGGCGGAGTGGGGGTGGTGGCGATGGTGGTGGTGGGGGGGAAGGATTTCAATGCTCCTGAAATTGACAGCAGGCCAGCAGTTCATCCTATCCCTGGATTAAATACTATGTAGGTATTTGATCAATATTTGCTGAGCAACTAGACAAGAGTTTTATATCCTTTAAAAAAGTGCACATATTGGTGGGAAAGCACCACTTTACACCTTCTCTTATACCTAATGGTGTTGAAGAAAGAGCCAGAGTAGGAGTAGGACACTGGAGCTTTCAGCATCTCACTTCTGTTATCAATTGCAAGGCTCCAGATTAGAAGGTTGGAAGGAATCAACCGTTTTAATATTGCTCCTAGCAACTCCGAGGAGACGATCCATGCATTCCACAAATAGTAAAGTATATCCTGCCAAATAAGGAAGCTTTAAGCGGCCCAAGGAACTGATTCATTGCCTTTATCCATTTGATAGAGCAAGAAGCAGTACAAAATCACCTTTGTATATTAAAAAAACCTTCTGCTAAAGCTATTTGAAAACTTTCTGGATGATTTCATAGATGGAGAAGGCAAATAGCTTCACAGACCAGGTAGTTAACAAAAATAATTGGATCAGCCTGGAGGCCAGATATTACAGAATGCTGAGAACTGTGGCAGCTTAAGAGCATATGCACATCTAGAGGGCATAGCACAGACTTCGCCACACCTGAGATGGACTCAATGTGACCCGATCATCCGGTATTTCAAGGCAAGTCAGAAACCTAGAATTTTATGTTAAATTTTATTTAAACTTATTTAAATTTATCTTTTAAATGTCAAGTGGGCCAAACAAAACTTAACTCAGGGCTATATCCCACTAGCAAGCTGTCAGTGGGTGACCTCAGACAAGATTATCTCCGGCTCCAACATTTTATGATTCCTAATGAATTTATGCGAGCACAGTGGAGCGAGGCGAAGGCAGTAGGGCCAAAAGGGGAATCTCAATGCAGATCTGTTTTGTTTCGGCCTGCTTTAAAATTATGCCCGTGGATGAGTCCTATTTTGAGTTAAATTCAACATGTTAAAATGCTGTGTGTCTCTGAGCCTTTTATATGCAGTGAACTACTCTCACTAGGGGGTCTGATGAACAGAGAGCATTTGTATTATGAGGCTAGTGGCCTAAGCAGAGGTCTCATTTGAATCTTAGCTAAAAGTCAATTAACTTAACTTCAGATTAAGGCTAAGCAGAAAGAGTAATCTGTAAATGTAATAAAACAAAGGGAAGCATCGGACAGCATAATGATGCCTATGTAAAACCCTTTGTTTATTAAAGTTCTCAAAATCTAGTCTGCAGTCCACTAGCGGATTATAAATTTATCTTGAAACCCAAGGTGTTTTTTTTGTTGTTGTTGTTCTTTTGAGCAAATGATTTAAGATTTTATGTACATTCATTTTGTATATGAACACAGGCTACTTATTAATATACTGGCTGAGTTATCATTCTACACAAATGACATGTAACTAAGGTTTACTGAGCTTCCTTAATTCAGTATTCTGCTAAGAAAACTGGCTGCTGCCTCTGGGAAACATTGCAAAGTACCTGCATGCAAATAATTAGAACTCATACAATTTGGGGAAGGATAATTTGTTATCACTGGATCTTGAGCGTTGTTTGAGTTGTTAGTGATTTTCCATTGCTGTGGTCCTTGCTTTTTAATTATAAATTAGTGTTGCTTCAGTTTCATCATTATCAATTAAGTTTGCTGTGGGTTGTTTCATTAACCCTATAGTCTATAATAATGCATATTTGCATACTTGGGGTTTTAAATTTGCTAAGGATTAGACTTTGAAACATTCTTTGGTTGTGGTTAGAAATGATTCATTGATATGCTTATTGTAAAACATGTGTTTATATCACTCTCAAAACTTATTTGTATGGTGACACTAGTCTAGTGACATTTTGTATATTGCCTGTGAACCTACACGACATAAATTCTCAAGAGAAGAAACATTTTTTGAGTTATTTTTATGTCTGTAAGGCATTGTTTCATAATATACTAGCATATTAATAGGTTCATCTTATTTTACCAAAATAATGAGTGATTCATAAATGCATCTTTCCAAGTATTTATTACCCAAGTATTTTCCCATTGGAAGTGGAAACAGGTAGAAACTGGATATTGCACCTCCTCAGGGTGTTGGGATTAGGAAAATTTGAACACCACTATTCTTTGAAGAAATTGTATCTAGAGGTCAGACCTACTGGAACTCTGAATTAAAAACTATATGACAAAGCAAAAAATAAAATAATAAAACCATTTTTTTTCTGAGATAAAATGATAAGATATAAGACAGGAGAAGAGAGTACTTGGAAGCTTCCCAGATGAGGTCTTATTAAGTTGAATTGTTTTTGTAGCTTCTTACACTTTTTATCTGATGAAAATGCAAGATGCCATGTACTGGACATGTGTTTGAGAAAGTAGGTCACTGGGTGAACATTTATAGGGCAGCATTTTTGACAGTTACTCCCAGGATTGTTTAGAAGAAAAAGCAGATTTATGGCATACACGCTGCCAATCTCCCACCCTCTATCTATCACAGACCAAAGGAATCAATCACAGTGATTGTTCCCACAGAGCCTAGATGTGATTTCAGAATCTTTTTCAATCCTTCTCTGGACCACATACTAATTGATTGACACAAGCAAGTTGAGAGTCTTTGACCGTCCCTGCTGGTTCATTGACCATCTTTAGAATCCCTCTCCTATCCAAAAATACATGCCACGAAACAATTCATAAAAAATAAAAAGATCCAAAGTGTGATTAAAGCAAATATAAATAGCCACACATGTCTAGTAATGATGGTTTAAGATAGTGGATCTTTAGTCATTCTGTCAGCTTCTAATATTTGCAGAACTTTCTTTTTATTTAATCCAGAAATTTTTGATTACTTTCCCCATTCTCTTATTCTATGTCAGGGATACAAGCTGCTTGTCATAGGAGCTCTAGTCAATCAGGTGCTTGATCATAAAGCATGAAGCACTTCATTCTGAACAGAGAGGATTTGAGAAGCCCTCATAGAAAGCTGGATTTTGTGTTGGCTTTGAATGTTGGGTAGGAAGTCAGCTAGTGGGAAAGATCAAGGGTACCATACTGAACCAGAGGAAACAGAACAAGTAAAGTCTTAGTGGAAGGTAAGGGGGATAAGGTAGGACTGCGACCTAAGTGTCTATAGGCCCTAAACTAGTTGGAGAACTTCATATTATTGCAGATAAAGGGAAAGCAAGATTTTGTTGTTGTTGCTGCTGCTGCTGCTGCTAAGTCGCTTCAGTCGTGTCCGACTCTGTGCGACCCATAGATGGCAGCCCACCAGGCTCCCCCGTCCCTGGGATTCTCCAGGCAAGAACACTGGAGTGGGTTGCCATTTCCTTCTCCAATGCATGAAAGTGAAAAGTGAAAGTGAAGTCGCTCAGTCGTGTCCAACTCCTAGCGACCCCATGGACTGCAGTCTACCAGGCTCCTCTGTCCATGGGATTTTCCAGGCAAGAGTACTGGAGTGGGGTGCCATTGCGTACTGTTTTGTAATCTAAAGGTTGCCTTAGCAATGTCCACTGATGATCACAGATGAACAGCTAGTTAAAATGGAAGAAAGAAGCCCCAGCATCCACAGTTTGAGTCTCTGTGGAAAGCAAGTCATTTAATAATACAAGCCAAAATATGCTACTTCTGCTGATTTTTAAAGTCTGGTTGTTACTTTAGAGTAAACTACATATCTCTTACATCAAAACCTAAGGATAATAATTTTATTTTTAATGGACAACAAATTTAATGTGTTATTCAACAAATGTTTATGAACTGCCTACTAGGTTCAGAAAACTACACTTCCTCAATAGCTATAGCAATGCCCCTTTACTATAATCACTGGTTCAATGCCGCCTTTCCTGACTGGATCACCAGTTCTGTGTAGGTAGGGAACTGAGCAGCCTGGGGATCCCTGACTGGGTGTCTGGCCCATGTGCTGTGCTTAATCGCTCAGTCGTTTCCAGCTCTTTGCGACCCCATAGACTGTAGCCTGCCAGGCTACTCTGTCCATGGGGATTCTCCAGGAAAGAATACTGGAATGGGTTGCCATGCCCTCTTCCAGGGGATCTTCCCAACCCAGGAAAGCCCCATCTGGCCCATGGTTCTGTGCATGTACTTAATCGCTCAGTCATGTCCAACTCTTTGCAACCCCATAGACTGTAGCCTGCCAGGCTCCTCTGTCCACTAGGATTCTCCAGGCAAGAATACTGGAATGGGTTACCATGCCCTCCTACAGGGGATCTTCCCAACCCAGGGATCGAACCCAGACCTCCTGCATTGCAGACAGATTCTTTACCAGCTGAGCCACCAGGGAAGCCCCAACGTATGGATAATAATTAAAAGCTGAGAGGGAAACTTAGGTTATATCTCGTCTTTCACTCAGGTGCTCTTTCCATCACAACCAAGTACTACTTTTAGGAATATCAGCAAGTTGGTCTTGGTTTAATATAATTACAAAATAAATTTCTATGTTGTGGGGCATTGTGCTGTATTAATAGGCTCTGTGTCTTAGGCTTGGCTACATCATGCTATAATTTTAATTTCCTGTGCTCGATAGAACTTTAGTGTTTATATTTCTTTGCATACAGGCCTGACTGAAAGCATGCTTTCTTTGCTTGTTGCATTAACAGGACCTCATTTTCAAGTATTTTTTTATAGGGCTATGGTCTTATAATGTTTTGTTTTGATTTTTAGACTCTGGAGGCCCTTTTCTTGTGCTCCAGGGGAGGAAGAAGCAGCATAAGATGAATCTACATTTATTAGACTCAGTCTTAGTGTAGATTTTCTGTTTTACTTAAAAGGAAGTTATAAATCATTCACAGTGGAGAAGAATTCCACCTAACTGCAGTTTAACTTTTTGATAAGATTTTTTGGCATTTATCATGTTGAGACTTTATAAATTATCTAGAATATTGTAAAGTGGGCTGACCTTTCTGGTAAGTGGTTTGATCATTTGCAGCAGTATCTTTTTGCTAAAATATAGAATTTGCTATCTTTCAAATAAAACTTGCCAGATTCATAACTCAATAACATATTTGGTAGAAATCGCTTACATAATCAGACCTGAAGTTTCCCTTTCAAATTCCTCTCACCATCAAAACAAATCCTTTTGTTTGTTTGAAAATATCCCCATGGCCAGTGGTGGCAAATTCTTGAAACGTAGTCAACTCTTCCTATAACCATACATTGCATATATGATTGCTAATCAATTATGACACTCTTTGTATTTTCACCTAGATTCAATCTCTGAATCCTTCCAAGCACTGTGATCCAATCATGAGTTGTTAAAAGAGGTAGGGATGCTTTCAAAAACAACCACAACAGCCACCCCCACAACCATCATCATTCAGCACCTACAATGTCAAATACTGTGCAGTTTCCTACCTGGACTTACTTGTTTAATTTTGAGGTGAGACAGTTGTCCATTCTTGAGCTATGCTGTTCTTATATGTAATTGAAGTCCCCATCAAGGTGGGCTATATTATTCATTTAAAATAATGATATAAATAAGCATTGACATGTAAAATATTTAGCATGGTACCTGCAGCAAGACAGTTACACCCCATTTGTGTAGCAGCTGTGAACATCTTTGGGAATGAGGTAAAGAGCTGACTTGCTTGCAGGCTTTTTACCTGATCTTACCCTTTTTGCCACCTGTGATCCTTGGCCAAAGAAGCGGTAGGAATTGGAGTAGCTCGGGATCCTAATCAAACCAGGAGTTCTCATCCTAAGTCTATCACTACTAGCTCCAAGTGTGGACTAGACATTATAGTTCTCCCTGCCTCACTCATGAAATGGGGATTCCTGTTTATAAAGTTTCCACCTTGCTGACTTACGTAAGGAATAGAGAAGGTATCCTTTCTATATCTGCCATATAGTACTTGTCCAGCACAAAGCGTCTCACTATATTGTTATGTAAATATATGAATGTCACAGCAAAGATGGTATAGAAGGACTGCTTTATACTGACATGTATACCCATAATATTTTATTCTATAAGATGATGCATATAGAAATTTTATAAGCTAGACTTATTTGCCTCACTTTATGAATACATCTGAGAATTCTGATAATAAAATTCATGTATTCAGAACAGTTAAAAGGTAGGGATTTTAGAGCTAGTCTCTACTCTGGAATACATAATGGTTAGCCATTAGTTCTAAGTCAATATGACCAGGTTAATACTCACAGTATACTTCCTTTCAATAGCAGGTTGTGTAGGTAATTACTGAAGAAGGTGCTCTAATCCATAAGTTTGGTAGAGTCTGTATGATGTCAAATAATAGGGAAGTTTGGTTAATTAATTAAAACATCTGGCCAATATTTCATTAACAAGAAATGGTCTAAAAGCCAGCATTGGCTCTTTGTGATTCTCAGAATGGGTTATAATTGTATTAAAACCCTATTAAAAGAGCCACTAGTCAACTGAAATCTTATACCATTTATCCATATTTCCTCAGTTATTTCTTTTTCCATTTATAGTGTTGTCCTTCCAATAACCCATCACCTCTTTATCATAAGACCCAACTGCTAAAGGAAGTAACCCAGGTGTATACTGATTTGCACATTAGTACCTAAACATCCACAGTTTTCATCCCAGGGTACCATTTTTGTGTATTATTATGTGCACCCCATATTTTCTACTTTGAATGCAAAATGATTTCTTTATGTACTAAGGATTGCTTAAGTAGCATGGTGTCTAACATTTTGAGCCTTAGTAAAAGCAGCAACACAAAATAAAGTGCCAGTGGTCAATTTCTTATGTTTTAAGACTCCAGGGAATTCGAATTAACATAAAATAATAGCCTATGCAGTTAGAAGCATGGATTAAATATATTATAAGATGATGATAAATTTGCAATTACTGTTTAAGAGTCTCTTAAGAACCATATCCAACATATCCAAGAGCTCTCTACTGAAGAGGTCAAAGCCTTATAGAAGTCTTGATGAGTTACTTGATAAAACTTTATCTCTTTTTTACTGTCTCATTAACATACTTCAAAAATGCTGTTAAGTATTTCTGGCAAGCTGAGCATCAGAGTAATTTTACAGTAGTGTAAAGGATTTATTATACTCTTTTCATGAGCCTATTTATATTCAATAGTGACATTAATAGGTTGCCAAAACAAACTAGAGTTAATTGTATTTAATTAAATTGTTGAAAACAACTAAGGGTAGTTTATTATTATTGTAAGAAGAAAGCTCTATTGATGTACTTATTTGTGTGAATAAGATCTGGGGTAAAGTTCTTTCTCATGGGTATGGTATTATTCATCAACAGAAAGCAATATAAAAATGCTAATTTGAGAAAGTTGTTATTATAATAGAACATTTGGAAGTGGAAGCTTCACATAACATTTATAATTTTATATCCAGTATTAGACAGATAAAGTGGGGTTTCTGCCAAAACATTCATCCTGTTCTACTATGCATCCTGAGGAGCTACAAGACCATCTATTCATCTCTTCTTCCTTCTGTTGAAGGAATATTTGGTGGGGGAAAGGTCTAAGATCTGGGTCAAGTCTTCTGCGGAAAAAAAATGCTTTAAATGAAACCTAGAGAAGTAGAAAAGGTGAGATCAAGAGTTAGGGATGTAGTTTGGACAGCAAAGAATTCCAGGCAGGTAAAGATAATAGCATTATGAACATCTGGAGTCAGAAAAGAAGATGCATTAGAAAACTCTAAAGAAGATCAGAAGATCATGGAAAGGGCACTTCTTTGTCATGTTTTAAAACATCTAAATGTTTTGAACATAATAGGAGACAAAGAGTATATGCTGACTTTGGAAGGGAAAAGCTAATTTAGCACTCCTCCTTGTCTGAGATATATATATATATATATAGTTTTACTAAGTACCTTGTGCCTGTCAGTGTGCTAAGAATTCCATATTATTTCATTAACCCTTATACTTACCACTGAAGGCAGCTACTCTTTTTCTCTTCTTTCTACCAATGAAGGAAATAGGGTTCAAAGAGTTTGAATAACTTGCTCAAAGTACACAGCCAATAGGTGGTGAAGCTATGATTTAAACTGGGATAATCTAGTTCCAGATCCCATGCTCTTCATGTCTATAACACTAAAATTATTTGCCTCTACCAGCATCATTACTTTTAGTTGTGATGGACAGAATTAAGAAGGAAATGAATGTGTTTCAGAAGAGGCTACAAGATGCTATAATGACCAATCAGCTCCAAATTTCAATGGCTTAATGCACAGAAGTTATTTCTTGCTTATCGTACTGTCCTCTGGGGTTGGCTGGAGACTGTGGTCTGTGCTATGGTCAATCCAGAATTAGGAGCAGCATCTGTCATTCATCATGGCAGAAAAGAGGAGAGAATTTGAGGTAACATTAGCAAATAAATGCTTCAGTTTGGAAGTGACACATGTCACCACTCACGGGCCAGATCTGGTCATATGGCTCAACCCAATGGCAAAAAGCCAGAGAGTACAATCCTATCATGTTCCCAGAAGGCAGATAACAGGAAATATCTAGTGAAGAGCCTTCATGGTAACTGTGAAATGCCTTAATGACTAGGAAATATTTTCTTTGTTACAGTGCCCTTTCATTCTTAGATATCCAAGTTTAGATATCTCTGCTTATTTTAGTATTTGGATAAGGCTCTAGACGTTTCAGTTACTCAGTCTATAAAGAAGAGGATAATCCAGTTAGTGAATCTAAAAAAGGGAAACAAAACCAGATGCACTGTGACACCAAGCATACAGTTTTGTTTTGTTCTGTTTTCACACAGCTGACTTTTGAACAAATGGGTGTCACAGGGCCCAGCTCCCCATGTAAGTGAATGTAGAGCAAACCTCTGGGGCCATAAGAGACCGTGCACTCTTCTCCACTGAGTCCTTTCCCATAGCAAACACCTAAAGTGCTCGCTTGCTCACTCTTTCTCCTTCCCTCCCTCTACCCTCTCATTTGTGTGAGCCTAATAGTTGCTTTTGAACTGTGGTGTTGGAGAAGACTCTTGAGAGTCCCTTGGACTGCAAGGAGATTCAACCAGTCCATTCTAAAGGAGATCAGTCCTGGGTGTTCACTGGAAGGACTGATGTTGAGGCTGAAACTCCAATACTTTGGCCACCTGATGCGAAGAGCTGACTCATTGGAAAAGACCCTGATGCTGGGAAAGGAGGAGGGCAGGAGGAGAAGGGGACGATAGAGGATGAGACGATTGGATGGCATCACTGACTCGATGGACATGGGTTTGGGTGGACTCCGGGAGTTGGTGATGGTCAGGGAGGCCTGGTGTGTTGTGGTTCATGGGGTTGCAAAGAGTTGGACACAACTTAGCGACTGAACTGAATCTGTGAAGTGTCCTCCTCAGAGGAGCCTGGCAGGCTACAGTCTATAGGGTCGCAAAGAGTCAAACACGACTGACGCGACTTAGCACACGCAAGCACACACAATGTGTGAACTGATCTGTTTTAAGAATTGTTGCCAGTGACCAAAAAGTCAAAGCATTCATTACTCTACCATCTGGGAGGCTGCTGTTTGCTTTAGATAAAGCATTTATAAAGCATATTTAGAAAGAAAATATTATTTTTATATTATCCTAGTTATTTTTTAGTCTTCTTGTTTCCATTTTCAAAACTATATCTGCTCCTAGTTGGCAGGCAGAGAAATCAGTTATGGATCAAATGTACCCATTTGTCATGGATTAATGCATATAAATGCTCTGATGACAGCAGGAGAGAAAGGCTGTAAGGATAGATGCTGACTTTGGAAGACAAAAAATTAATGAAGCTAGGGAAAACAGTGATAGCATAGCGCATTGCAATTGTAGGTGCTAAATGACTTATTTTCATACCCTAGGAGTATGGTAACATTATTCCTCTCTTCCCTCCTTTAATTAGGTGCTCTTATAATCCATAGTGGCCTCAGCTGACAAAAAAGTTGTTTTAGGAAGAGTCAGGCTTCCTGGGAGCTGTTATTTACCAGACAGGGTTTTTTTCTTATTAGCTACAAAACTGTGTGTTGATGAGCAGACAAAGCTGTAATTCACCAACATGTGTCTAAAGGAAGAGAAGAAAAAATTAGGAAGACTAGACTGATCCATCAACACTTCTGTCACAAATGTCATTACCAAGCGGCATTTCCCATGGATGGTTCAGGAAGACGACACATATCAGGTTTAGTCCTGTTAAACATGGTTTCAGTCTCTAACTTCCTACCTCTTAGTGGTGGAATAAGGCTGAGGTAATTATTTTGTCAGGATTTTAAAGAACTTTCAAGACTATCTCCTTGGTACACACAGACACACTTGATTAAACATTGTTAAATTACTTAAAAATAATAATTAGATAAGTTAAGAATGAGGAATTACTTTAACAGTTATCTAGATCAAGCTTTCCTTGGACACTTCATTTGCCTCAAAGCAACCCCTGCCAAGTGGTTATGGATTCCCTGGTAGGGTCCTTTGATTTGTTGGAGAATTCTGAAATCAGGACTCATTTTTTGACCTACATAAAATTCCTTCAATGATTTGCCCCCATTCTCAAGCCTCTTCCATCCATAGTTTTATTCATCTCAGTTAATGGCAGTTTCAGCCTCCCCATCCTTTTCATCAAAACCCTGGAATCACCCTGCACTCCCTCCCTCAAATTTCATGTTCAATCCATCAGCAAGACTATACTTCCTGAATGAGTGTATGTCTACCTCTAATTGAATCACTATGCTGTACATCTGAAACTAACACAACAGTATAACTCAGCTTATTCAAAAAAACAAACAAACAAAGAAACTGTTAATTCCCTAACTTTAGATATATCCAGACTCCAGCCACTTCTCACCTTTCCCCTGTTATCTCTGTGGTGGATTCTCTTAGATCTCCACTGGCCTCCTTGCTTTCCCTTCAAAAATAGACACAACTTCTGTGTTTGTTGGCTCTTGCTCTGCCTGGAATGTTCTTCCCTAGATATCTACATGGAGTACATCCTCACCCCCTTCAAATTTCTGCTCGAATATTGCCTCCTGTGTGAGGTCTCACACAACAACTTTATATTAATTCTTATTTCACCCTCCTCCCAGCACTTCAGATCCTGTACCCTGCTCTCCTTTTGCAGTAGCATTTGTTGCCTTTTAACTTGATAAATCATTCACTTATTTGTTAACTTTATTACTTGTCTTCCCCCATTAGAATCTAAGTTCCACAAGGACATAGATTTTCTTTAACCAACCTTAGTCCCTGATGTATCATAGGGCACAAAGAAGGCTCTTAAGACATGCTGATTAACTAAATGAATGAAAAAATGAAAGAGAAACTTTAGGACCTCATGAGATAGAGCTCATTCTTTCTACTCCACATTAAATATTGTAAAATAAGTATTCATAAATTACCTGCTAGAGCCTTCAGTCCACTGCTGAAAAGGAAATTCTGTCCTAGATCCATTGGCCCTGATCCTCTGAATTGGCATGACTCTATTGGCCACAGGAGTGAGCACCGGGGTTGGTCTGAAGCCCACAGTCCATGGGCAAACCCTGTGATAATAACGTGAAGAAGGAACTTTTATAATCTCAATTTTCCAGATGAAGAAATACAAGCTCAGAGAGGTTAGGTAATTTGCTCAATGTCACACAGGTAGCAAATGACTGAGCTAGGGTTCAGACCCAGACAGCAGTTTATGCTCCTAATGACTGCCATAACTCTAACTTGTATGACCTTATTTCAGGAAAGGGGTGCACAGTTTTCTTAGGATGTCACTTTTATGGAAAATGAACAATAGTTTCAGACTTTTTCTGAGTCTCTTGTAAGACCTGGGATGTTTATTACCTTTTGTGGGAGCCTGTTTCAATATTGGATAGCTGAAATGATTAGATTTCTATACCCCCATGATGCTTAGCAAAGTCCTAGGGAAGAACATCTGGATGGTTTTTAGTTCTGTGGCAGGCTTTAGAACAAGCTCAATATGTTTTCCATAAAAGAACCATTTAGATGTAAAGACAGTATATTTCTCCTAGGACACCCTTTTCCAGGCTAATTGATTGTCGTATGAAATAGTGTGGCTGTGAGCTAACACAGGACGATTGCCTTTGGAACCCCAATTTTTATTTAAACAGCCCAAGGTCACGATAGCTGTTTTGGCAGCTCTACCAACCTGCCAACTCAGATTGAATTTATCACCAGTGAAAACCCCCAGGTCTCTTTCACACGCCATAGTGAAGTCATATCTCCTCACGTCTCTGTTTTCACAGTTGGCTATTTGGACCCAAGTGTGGATTTTAAATGTGTCCCTGTTACTTTCTATCTTGTTAGATTTCAACTTTCATTTCATCTAATTGGAAACTTTCAAAATTACAATTCTCTCATCTAATATTTTAACTAGACTGCCCGAACTTAATGGTTTTGAATGAATAGAAATATCTGCAAATAGTAAAAAAATTATTTCCTAAACATGAATAAAATAATCCTACATTCTAGGATGCTAACATTTTTGTGAATTTAAGAAGATGATATCATTTTGTGAATTTAAGATTTTTAAGCTGCTTCTTACATATGTGACCTAAGAGATGGAAATTCCACACAAAATATTATTTGGAAAAATAGATAATCTCTGAGAGCTTATTCTGTAGCAGTGTAGTACAGGAAAAATACAATGAGAGCCAAATAGGTAATTTAAAATGTTCTAGTAGTCACATTTCTAAAGCTTAAAAAAAGAGAAATTAATTTTAATAATTTTTAACCCAATGTATCTAAACTATGACTGTGTAACAAGTTTCCAGAGATTGGGATGCCCTAGAGAGCAATCCCTTCTTCATATCTTCTTCTCATGGATATTAGTGCTCCTTGACATGTGGCCTCCTCTCTCCAATCCATCTTGTCCCCTCCTTTGCTGTCTGTCAAATATCTCTTGGCCTTACTCTTAGAAGGACTCTTGTGTTTCGAATGAGACCTCACCTGGATAATCTGGCATAAGAGCCTCCTCTCAAGGTTCTTAATTACATGTCTTTTGCTGTGTAAGGTAGCATTCCCTCATTTACATGTGAGATGACACTCACCAATTCTGGAGATTAGGCTGTTGATGTAACTTTTGGAAGAATACCATTCAGTCCACTCCAGATATCATGCCCGTGCATGCCAAGTTGCTTCAGTCGTGTCCAACTCTCTGAGACCCCATGGACTGTAGTCCTCCAGGCTCCTCTGTCTGTGGGATTCTCCAGGCAAGAGTACTGGAGTGAGTTCTCTGAGCCACTAGGGAAGCCCTGTAATCAATATAGAGACTTGTTAATGCAATGTTTGGGCTTCCCAGATGGTGTTAGTGGTAAAGAACCTGCCTGCCAATGCAAGAGGCATAACAGACATAGGTTCAATCCCTGGGTTGGGAAGATCCCCTGGAAGAGGGCATGGCAATCCACTCCAGTATTCATACCTGGAGAATCCCATGGACTGAGGCGCCTGGCAAGCTACAGTCCTTAGTGTCTTAAAAAGTTGGATATTATTTTTACTGTACTAAGTCTTTGGACTCTAGTGTGTTCCATACGTACAGCACATCTCAATTTAGACTCCAAATTTTCATTAGAAAGACTTGATTTCTATTTAGATATTATAAAATTTCAAGTTGAAAAGATGGATTCACATGAGTTTTTCGACACTATTGGAAGTTTCCTAGTAAGAAATCACACATCAGTTTTAAAATTTAAACTAAATAAATAAAGTTTGCAACTCTTTATTTTTGGTCTTACTAACCACATTTCACATGCTCAGTAGTCAAATGTGGCTGGTGTATTGCAGCACTAGAGCTTACTTCAATTATTAAATATTAATTGTAAGGCATAATAGCCAGTGCATTGGAAAAGACTCTGATGCTGGGAGGGATTGGGGGCAGGAGGAGAAGGGGACAACACCAACTCAATCGACATGAGTTTGGGTAAATTCTGGGAGTTGGTGATGGACAGGGAGGCCTGGCGAGCTGCAGTTCACTGGGTGGCAAAGAATTGGACGCGACTGAGTGACTGAACTGAACTGAGCTGAACTGAATAGCCAGTGTGCTCAGACTTTTATAGTGCTGACAGCTTTAAGCGGCACTAAGGTTTTCATTTGCAATACACGTATCTCTGAGCATCTATAGTGTGTCAGGACTTGGAAATACGATAATAAACAAGAGAGACAGTATCTCTCTCTCATGGGATTTTCTGTCCGAATTCACATTTGTTTTCTTACCCTATCTATGTCCCACTTGACAGGAATTGGTTTGGGATAATAGGGATGTAAACTAATGGAAATACATCTGAAAATGTTTGCCTAAGAAGCCAATTTAATCTGCAGCAATACTGTGCTCAGAACTTTGGCAGAACTTTGTTTTGGGCTTTCCATCAAGCATGATCTAAATGCCCTTCTAAGTTCGTCTAATTAACTTCTTTTCAGGACATTAACTCGATGTCTTGTAAGATGAAGAAATAAGAGAATATAGTTAAAATGTCAAGAGAATGAATGTAACTGGAAATAAAATGGATAGCATTATTAATAATAGCAAACAGTAAGGTCACATCAGTAAAACAAGTTATAAAGATAAAACAAGTTTATGCTTTTTCTTGACCAGCACACATCTTAATGGTGTTTTAAGCCATCGGTCTTTTATATAGTACATTTTGCCTTGGAGTTTTCCCAAATAAAATGCTGATTATTTGTTTGTAGTAACAATCCTAGGCTGAAATGTACCCTTCTTCGGAAGAGAAAGGATGTCCCTTTTTTAGTGGTTTTGAAAAGACCACAAGTCAGCTTACATATCACATTACAAGAGCTTAGATTCAATACCAGAAAGCATTGCACCAAAAAAACTACTGTGGCTTTTGAGATGGTCAGGCAACTAAAACATGTTGTTACTACTGGGCTGGCATGCATCAATTTTCAACTTTGGAATTGTTTCTTAACTCAGAATTTCCTATTCAGAATCAATTCCCAGCAAATTTTAGGGGAGAGAAAAAGCTTATTTAAGAGCAGAAACCTGCAGTCAGTTGGAAATATTTTAATGCAATCATTATTAGAAAAGGATAAATATTCAGTAGGTATTGGGGCCTGGAATTATCCATATGGAGAGACTGATGTTCAAGTAATTTTCTAGTGGGATATTTGGTGACTAATTTTATGTCCTACCTGGATTCCAATTTCATCCTTCCAACATTTATGTGATGCTGTAGTAACACTGTTAGGTGCCAAAAGAGAAGAGAAATAAAAGTAGATCTCATCATCAAAGCTCTTAAAATGCAGTGAGGAATGCCTAAAGAAGGAACGATTATATAAGGCAAAGAGGAGGAAGTACTGGAGAGAGGTTTGAGGAGGAGAAACCAGTAATGATTCTAACCTGGACTTAGACCAAGGTTAGAGAGAGGATCTCGTTCGTAAAAGGCGGATAAGTAGGCTGGACAGATAGATGAGAATAATTGTTTCCATTTGTCTAGTCGTCCTAGTTTGAGGGACTTGTCATAAATCTCAAAACCTGGCATCACAGCTGCTGCTGCTGCTAAGTCGCTTCAGTCGTGTCCGACTCTGTGCGACCCCAGAAATGGCAGCCTACCAGGGTGGCCAATAATTTTAAACAAGTCATGAATAAATGAAACCAGGATTTTAAAAAGTTTGATTTTAAAAAACTCCCAGACTTCCCTGGTGGCTGAGTGGTAAGAATCCACCTGCCAATGTAGAAGACATGGGTTAGACCCTGATCTGGGAAGATCTCACATGCCATGGAGTAACCAAGTCTGTGCACCACAGCTATTGAATCTGTGCTCTAGAGCCTGGGAGCCACAACTATTGAGCCCACGTGCCACACTTACTAAAGCCTGCACACCTACAGCCTGTGCTCCACAACAACAGAAGCTGCAATGAGAAGCTCCCACTCTGCAACTAGAAAGTAGGCCCCTCACCTTAACTAGAGAATAACCCTTAAAGCAATGAAGACCCAGCACAGCCGTAAAATAAAATAAAATGATATATAATAATTTATATATAATAAAATAAAATGATATACAAAAAGTTGAAAACAAAACAAAACTTCAGCCTCCTTTGTATAAACATCCATTCCAAACAAAGTAGAGCTATACTGTTTTTTTTTTTCAGAGAGTTGTTTCAATGACTTGTGTCTTCTGTTACATTTCCTGTGGTCTCTGTTTTTAGTCTTACTGTACATAATGCGAGTCATATCCCATTGTGATAAATCGAGCCAGAATTGAGGAGACACAGTTTACCTACTTAATCTCTAAATTATACCTATTTGAATCTTCATACAGATTTTCCTTCTCTAATCTGCAGGGTTTATTTATTTATTGGACGCATGGAAAATTGAGTGTTGATAGTTTTCTTTTCTATGAGATTTCATCATGTTTTTAATCTTAAGCCTCAGCCAGGTACCCTCATGTCTTTTCAGACTGTTCGGGGGTTTGACCAGCCTCCTCTTGGCAGAATGAACCAAGGGCTTATGTGGTCTGTGTCTAAGCTTCACAAGTTGGATCTCAAAATATTTTTGTATTTTTATAGAGTTCTAGAAGGTAGAAAAATCTCTCTGGTGAGCAAGTACACACAAGAAAAGGAAACGTGCAAGAAGATAAGTCTGCTAAAATGGTCAAACAAGGGCAAGTTTAGTCAAGCTGTTGTTTTTATCTCTTATCCCTATTTCCTCCCTCATTCTGTCCCTCACCCCATACAAGTTGTGGACACCTCGGAGAAGGCAATGGAAACCCACTCCAGTATTCTTGCCTGGAAAATCCCATGGATGGAGGGGCCTGGTAGGCTGCAGTCCATGGGGTCACTAGGAGTCGGATACGACTGAGCGACTTCACTTTCACTTTTCACTTTCATGCATTGGAGAAGGAAATGGCAACCCACTCCAGTGTTCTTGCCTGGAGAATCCCAGGGACGGGGGAGCCTGGTGGGCTGCCGTCTATGGGGTCGCACAGAGTCGGATACGACTGAAGCGACTTAGCAGCAGTTCCCACCCAAAAGCCAGTCTCATCCCAGTAACACACTTAAAAAGAAAAGCCAATCAGAGAGCAAAAGTTTTAGAAGGTAATGCACACCTTGGCTGACACACAACCACTTGCAGAGGTAATACAAAGGGACTTATAGCTTTTAACATGGAGTGAGACTGTTCTAATCCTCCTTTTCAGCCCAGTCTCCTTTTAGCCGCTGCCTGGGTCCTTGTCCATGTTTTTCCAAACTCCAAACCACTCCTTTCCTATCACTTGGCTTGGCTTCCCTCCTCACCCTCCCTCTCCTCTCTTGCCTCTGCTTCTAGCCTCCCAGACTCCTCTGTTTCCTTCAGGGGAATCCCAAGCCATTTCTCAAGTACAGAAATCGGTTTCTTTGAAGACTAGCCTTCATACCATCCTGCCCAGCAAAGCAAAAGGATCTTCTTTTTGTTATCTTTGTTCACATGCGTAACACTTCTTAACACTTGTAAATTCATCATTTACTCTTTTGCTTGCCTTCTTCACCTCTCACCTTTATGTTTTCCTTTCCTGCTCCCAATTCTTCATTCTATTCCTTTTTTCTCCTGTGTGTAATGCATGCATGCAGGTGTGTTAGTCATGTCTGACTCTCTGCGACCCCATGGACGGTAGCCGTCCAGGCTCCCCTGTCCATGGAATTTTCCAGGCAAGAATACTGGAGTGGGTTGCCATTTGATATTCCAGGGGATCTTCCCAATCCTGGGATCAAACCCGAGTCTCCTGCATCTCCTACATTGGCAGGTGGATTCTCTACCATTGTGCCACCTGGGAAGCCTTGTGGGTAATATCCTTTTATTTCTTCCAAAATTAAATCAGAGGAAAGAACATTTGATATATATAGTTGATGAAAATATATATACTTAACGACCATCTAGGAGAGCAATGCCTAGTTGTGAAACACTTTTACAATCATGAATAAGTGGCTAAATTGTCTTCAATTTCAACAGGAATAGATAGCATCTCTTGTAATTTTTCCACATTTTCCGTTGACCTAGTTACTGTTTGATCATATGGAAGTGGGGACCCAGACATTTTTCTGCGTCTGAGCTTTTATACTCACTTCCTTTTCTGCCAAGTTGCTCAGCTGTTCCAGTCTTCACCTTCTTTCTGTCCTCACAGTTGGGGACTGCACTTTTACTTTCAACACCTGAAATATCTGGAACAATCTGACTCAAAGACATTCAGCTTTACATCTTTCTTTTATGAGCATTGCATTACTATGGGTTTATTTTTTAGTTGTATAGATTTTTTGGCATGTGTGTTTTTAAAACCATTCATCATGCAAGTATTTAGCATCTGACATTGATCTTAACATCACATTATATGTTAGATGTTTCTTTCTTAGACAAGAATATTCTCCATCGAATTTTTATGCACCTCTGATAGCACAGTGCTTTTGTATATTTATAAGCTAATATAATATGACAAATACCAGTTTATGACTTGTGGATTAAACGTATGCTGGACACTTTCTTACTAAGGCAATAGATAGAATAGAAAAATTAGCATTTAAAGAATTTTTTTTGAAAGCAGGCAGTATTTATTCTTTACTATAACTGGAATATGTCTTCCTGTCAAAAAACGTTTACCAAAGGACAAGTTTATCAGTGTGTAAATACTAGAAATATACGATAATGTCTCTGCTGGGTTAGACAAGATGAACAAATAGATGCTCTGCTTGGGTTTCTGAAGGAACCTTTTGGTTTGGAGTTTGATGTAATCTTCAGATCAGTCATTTTAATAGCAGGATGGACAGGTGACAATATCACTGTAAAACAAATGACAACACCATTAGACTAAAGAGGAGCAAAATAAGATAGTCAAAAGCAAGATAGTCAATGTGAATTGATCCCTCAGCTTTGAACTATAAACTAGGTATAGCAGTATCTTTTGTAGTATGGCCCTGCCTCTCTGCTAACCCATGGGCTTCCCTGGTGACTCAGATCATAAAGAATCTGCTGGCAATGTTTGAGGCCTGGATTTGATTCCTGGCTTGGGAAGATGCCCTGGAGAAAGGAATGTCTACCCGCTTCACTATTTTTGCTTGGAGAACCATATGGATAGAGGAGCCTGGCGGGCTACAGTCCATGGGGTCACAAGGAGTTGGACACAACTGAGCAACTAATACTTTCATTTTTGCTGATCTTTAATGCAGGAATGAACTCATTTATAGATTGAGCCAAATAGTACCTTTGTACTATTTGTGTAGTCTTTAAAGTCGTGTATTTATTTATTTATTGAAGGTAATTGCTTAACAGAATTTTGTTAGTTTCTGCCAAACAAGCTGTGAAATTAGCATAAAGGGGGGACTTAGATCCCCTAGAAGACTTCCTTCACTTGATATATGTTAATATTCATTACGACAATAAGAAACTTAAAAGCAATAAGAACTAACATGCAACAATTATGATGTTCTAAGCACTATTCTAACCTCCTTACTTGTGTTAATGAATGGAATCCTTATCATAAACCTGTAAAGTACTACTATTATTAACCGCATTTTGCTTGAGGGGAACCTGCAACACAGTTCTTCATTGTCTTGCTGGATGACATCACATGTTCAGTATGTGGAGGGCAGGGGGTAAGAATTTGAGCCCAAGCAGTCTGATTCCAGACGCCAGGCTCTTAAAACGATCTTAAATGGGCTACTCTAGCCTGGCCTATCATAGGAAACTTCGGAGAATTCCTTTATGAAGTGGTGCTTTCAGCCTCTAGTTCCCGTCTTTCTTGGGGTGGAGCACGAGGAAGTCACTATTATCCTTTCATGTCCTTGCTTGGTGAGTAAGAACACTTTCTGTTTTAAGATGTAAGCCCCAAGGATCCTCTGTCCCTGTCCGTATGAGCATTTGGAGGAGAGAGAGACTGGGCACATTGTTGGGTGGTGAGGATAGGAATGCTGGGAGGAAAGTTTGGCTGATTGTGTGGGTTGGCAAATATATGTCACTGTCTTAGAAAGGAGAAATAAAAAATTCTATATACCAAGGCAGACATCTTATCTACTCATCACCTTTTACACATCTATCCTCAAACTGGTTCCCAGGTTGGAGGCATATTAGGGCTGATTCACAGACTCTTTTTATTTCTACCTGAAGATTATTCTTCTGAGTCACTCACCCAACATTTACCTAAGGCTGCTAACAGTGAATTTGGACCTTCTCTGCATTCCATCAGGACCCTAGCTTGGTTTGTTTTTCAAAGCCCTTAATTCTAATTCCTTTCCTAGATCTTTCCTTATTTCAGACAGATTTTAAAGAAACAAAGCACTTCTCTGATTTATCACATGGATTCAGACCTTTCTTTCAGATGATTGTGATTCATTCCAGCCTGTGGTCTCATAAGTCCATTGACTACTATTTCATCAGCACAAAACTTCTACTTCATCTGTAAGCATATGCTGTCTTAAACCCCAGACTCTCTTTGTATACATTTCCTCATATTTTCTCTATGATGTTAAATATTTAATATATTTGGTAAAAAGAAAACTATTGATTGTTACTATGTCAATGCTCCATTAACTTATTTTGTCATATTACGAATACTTTTTGATTACCTGTTTAGAATATCACCTTCTGTTTCCAAGTAACCCAGCTCCAAGATCCTGTGACTAGAATGCCCAAAAATGCAGGGCAGGGAGGGACAAAATAAGGGTATGGAATTAAAAGATATAAACTACTACAGTTTTTAGGAAAAAAAAGAAAGAAAGAAAGAAAAACCTCATCTGTGGCCATTCTGGGATCAACAGAAGTTTGAATACCTTCTTTTCACATTAGATTTCCTTTGTTTTCTCATTCGTTTATTGAACACTTGTTGAGCTCCACAAAGAGCCAACACCTGGGCCAGGAACTTAGGAAGTGAAACTGAGTCCTGACCTCAGAAGTTCATAGTCAGGTGGGACAGACATACAATGGATAGATGTAGCATGGTAACTGCAGAATTGCAAAGAACTAGGAGGCAGTGGAGAAGGCGATGGCACCCCACTCCAGTACTCTTGCCTGGAAAATCCCGTGGATGGAGGAGCCTGGTGGGCTGCAGTCCATGGGGTTGCGAAGAGTAGGACACGACTGAGCGTCTTCACTTTCACTTTTCACTTTCATGCATTGGAGAAGGAAATGGCAACCCACTCCAGTGTTCTTGCCTGGAGAATCCCAGAGTCAGGGGAGCCTGGTGGGCTGCCGTCAGTGGGGTCACACAGAGTCGGACACGACTGAAGCGACTTAGCAGCAGCAGCAGCAGGAAGCAGTGATTAGTTTTCTTCACCTCCCCCGCTCCTGCCCCCAATCCTTGGGGAGGTTGGGGAAGAATTAGCCAAAATGGTGGTAGCTTTAGTAAGTCTTTAAGCATGAGTACATCTTTTCCAGGCATAAAAAGGTGAGAAGAGGGCACTCCAGAGAGGGAAGAACTCGTAGAGAAGCCCCAGAGCATGAACAAGTGCAGTGTGCTTCTGAAAATGCGATACTGCAGAATTGCTGGGAAGTGACACTTACAGCGGCCTGTCTGGAGATGATGCCAAAGAGGAGAAGGCCAGATTTTCAGGGCCTGGTGTATCATGCCAAGAAATTTGTACTTTTATCTTGCAAGTCTGTGATGAGTATCCCATAAGGCACAAGTTCTATCTGATTCTACCTAACCCAGCGATTCAGTTTGAGGTTGAAAGATGAAAAAGCTACCCTTCAAAAATATCCAGGTATTAGCTTCCTATGGATAAACTCCAGCTTCTATCTTTCCCAGTGACAGTCTTCTGTTCAGTAAAGTAGGTAATTCACTTTTGGAAGAATATACAGTACATACATGGGCTTTGGTAAAACTAGTTTCAGTTATAGTGGAAAAAAATTCAGATACATAGTTTTATCTTTTCTGCATTAAGTGAAAGGGGTCCTTTTAAATGGTTTTCAGCAGGGAAGAGACACACTGAGATTTGGATTTTAGAAAGATCATTCCAGAGGCAGTATGGAGAAGGAAGGTCTCTGGCAAGATATATTTTACTGCTCTGGAGGTTTAATTTAAGCAAATCCTTTCTAAGCATCTTATGGCCAGATAGGATGAAAGAGAAAGAAAACAAATTCTCACTCTGCCGGTGGGAATGCTATATGAACAAAATTGTGTGGTCTCTCTCTTGCTCCTTCTCTCTGAAACACAGAAGCAAGGAAAGGAAAGACAAAGAAAACCACAAAGAACCTTTCCATATAATTGCATAAAACCCTGATGTCATTTGAATTATTATATTCTACATGATTCTCAACTGATTGTACCATTAACAGACCACAGAAGAAGCATTAGGAAATTCCACAGTGATACTGAATTTTGCCTACATATATTTAGCTTAATGCACTTTTGTTTTGCCTTGTAGAATACTTTATCATATTTTATCATAATTTTAAAGACTGTCATTGTCACATTTAAGTACAATAGATCACTGAGTCTTCTGAGATCTGAGAAGTCTTCCTTGTACTTTTTTTCATGAGTCACTTTGGGAAGGTGATGGGAAAGAAAGAATTTGAAAGAAATGGAGACAAGTAATTAAACGCTTTTGATAACCAAGGTTCTGTGTCATAGGAACCTTTAGTCAACATTTTTGGAAATGTCTAATTTCTACAGAATTACATTGGAACCAAAGTAGAATTTTCTATTGAGATCATTATAGTATTTTATCCAAATGCTTTGCATAAATCAGTCTTCTTTCCTGGACTGTAAGCTCTATGAAGCTAGGATTCACATCTCTCTCTGCTTATAGCTGAATGCATGGCATGTGGCATGGAACATGGACTCTAGTAGAAACTCAATAAATGTCAATTGTGTGAATAAATAATGCCTGGATGGATGCAGTATTGATCTAACCACTGAAAGGTTGAAAACAATGATGATATTTAAAAAAAGGAAAAGCTAAAGTCTGATGTGGAGTAAGTGTAGCTTTCCAGTTTTCCAATACAGTTTCTTGAAGAAACTGTCTTGTCTTTGTATTCTTGCCTTCTTTGTCATAGATTAATTGACCATGTAAAAATGGGCTTATTTCTAGGCTCTGTATTCTGTTCTGTTCATCTGTGTGTCAGCTTTTGTGCCAGTATCATACAGTTTTAAATACTGTAGCTTTGTCATATAGTTGAAATCATGGTATATGATAGATACAGCTTCCTCAGATAATGTCTCTTCTTATTCAGGATTGCTTTGACTATTTGGATCTTTTGTATTATTTCTTCTAGTTCTGTGAAAAATGATATGGTTATTTTGATAGGGATGGCATTGAATTCAAAGATTGCTTTGGGCACTATCAGTTCAGTTCAGTTCAGTTCAGTCGCTCAGTCGTGCCCAACTCTTTGCAACACCATGAACCACAGCATGCCAGGCCTCCCTGTCAATGACCAGTTCCTTGAGTCCACCCAAACCCATGTCTATTGAATTGGTGATGCCATCCAGCCATCTCATCCTCTGTCATCTCCTTCTCCTCCTGCCCCCAATCCCTCCCAGCATCAGGGTCTTTTCCAATGAGTCAGCTCTTTGAATCAGGTGGCCAAAGTATTGGAGTTTCAGCTTCAACATCAGTCCTTCCAACGAACACCCAGGACTAATCTCCTTTAGGATGGACTGGTTGGATCTCCTTGCAGTCCAAGGGACTTTCAAGAGTTATCCAACACCACAGTTCAAAAGCATCAGTTCTTCGGCACCTAGCTTTCTTTATAGTCCAACTCTCACATCCATACACGACCACTGGAAAAACCATAGCCTTGACTAGATGGACCTTTGTTGACAAAGTAATGTCTCTGCTTTTTAATATGCTGTCTAGGTTGGTCATGGACAGGGAGGCCTGGCGTGCTGAGATTCATGGGGTTGCAAAGGGTCGGACACAACTGAGTGACAGAACTGAACTGACTGACTGAGGTTGGTCATAACTTTCCTTCCAAAGAGTAAGTGTCTTTTTAATTTCATGGCTGCAGTCACCATATGCAGTGATTTTGGAGCCCAGAAAAATAAAGTCAGCCACGGTTTCCATTGTTTCCCCATCTATTTGCCATGAAGTGATGGGGCCGTATGCCATGATCTTAGTTTTCTGAATGTTGAGCTTTAAGCCAACTTTTTCACTCTCCTTTTTCACTTTCATCAGAGGCTCTTTAGTTCTTCTTCACTTTCTACTATAAGGGTGGTGTCATCTGCATATCTGAAGTTATTGATATTTCTCCCGGCAATCTTGATTCCAGCTTGTGCTTCTTCCAGCCCAGCATTTCTTATGATGTACTCTGCATATAAGTTAAATAAGCAGAGTGACAATATACAGCCTTGACATACTCCTTTTCCTATTTAAAACCAGTCTGTTGTTCCATGTCCAGTTCTAACTGTTGCTTCCTGATCTGCATACAGGTTTCTCAAGAGCCAGGTCTGGCATTCCCATCTTTTTCAGAATTTTCCACAGTTTGTGGTGATCCACACAGTCAAAGGCTTTGGCATAGTCAGTAAAGCAGAAATAGATGTTTTTCTGGAACTCTCTTCCTTTTTCCATGATCCAGCAGATGTTGGCAATTTGATCTCTGGTTCCTCTGCCTTTTCTAAAACCAGCTTGAACATCTGGAATTCATGGTTCATGTATTGCTGAAGCCTGGCTTGGAGAATTTCAAGCATCAGTTTACTAGCATGTGAGATGAGTGCAATTGTGCGGTAGTTTGAGCATTCTTTGACATTGCCTTTCTTTGAGATTGGAATGAAAATTGACGTTTTCCAGTCCTGTGACCACTGCTGAGTTTTCCAGATTTGCTGGCATATTGAGTGCAGCACTTTCACAGCATCATCTCTTAGGACTTGAAATAGCTCAACTGGAATTCCGTCACCTCCACTAGCTTTGTTCGTAGTGATGCTTCCTAAGGTCCACTTGACTTCACATTCCAGGATGTCTGGCTCTAGGTGAGTGATCACACCATCATGATTATCTGGGTCGTGAAGATCTTTTTTGGGCACTATGGTACTATTTAAATAATTTTAATTTAATTTAATTTTAATAATTAAAATTCCTACAATCTATAAGCATGTTTATTTCCATTTTTTTGGTTCTTCAGTTTCTCTCATCAGTGTCTTATACTTTTCAAAGTACAGATCTTTCACCTCTTTGGTCAAATTTATGCATAAGTATTTTTTGGATGCATTTGTACATGGGATTGTTTCCTAAATTTCTCTTTCTCATAGTTCATTATTAGTGTATAGAAATGTAACCAGTTTATATGCACACTGATTTGTATCCTGCTACTTCCCTGAATTCATTCATTAGTTCTAATTTTTTTTTGGTGCAGTTTATAGTGTTTTCTGTATACAATATTATGTAATCTGAAAATACCGTCAGCTTTCCTTCTTCCTTTCCAGTTTGGATGTCTTTTATTTCTTTTCCTTATCTGAATGCTATTGTGGAAACTTCCAATACTGTGTTGAATAAAAGTGGCAAGAGTGGGCATTCCTGTCTTGTTCCTGATCTTAGAGGAAAACTTTTAGCTTTTCACCATTGAATATGATGTTAGCTGTGAGACTGTCATTTATGACCTTTATTATACTGAAGGGCTTCATTGGTGGCTCAGAAGGTAAAGAATCTGCCTGCTATGTGTCAACCCCTGGGTCAGGAAGATCCCCTGGATAAGGGAATGGCAACCCACTCCAGTATTCTTGCCTTGAGAATTCCATGGACAGAGGCTGCAGTCCATGGGGTTGCAAAGAGTTGGACATGACTGAGAGACTAACACTTTCATGTTCCCTCTATGCCACTTGGTTTAGAGTTTTTATCCTACGTGAATGTTAAATTTTGTCAGATTTTTTTCCTGTATCTGTTGAGATGACCATATGATATTTATCCCTTGTTTCTTAACATGGTGTATCACATTGATTTTTTTTTTGCAAATACTGAACCATTCTTGCATGTCTGGGATAAAACCCACTAGATCATGATGTATAATCCTTCTAATGTCTTGTTGAATTCAGTTTGCTAAAATTTTGTTGAGATTTTTGCATCTATGTTCATCAAGGATATTGATCTGTAATTTTTGTTTTGTTTTTGTAGTGTCTTTGTCTGGTTTTGGTATTAGGGAAATGCCAACCCTGTAAAATGAGTCTGGAGTTGTTTCATTATCTTCAGTTTTTTGAAGTAATTTGAGAAGGATAGATATTGACTTTTCATTGAATGTTTAGTAAATTTCACCCATGAAGCCATCAGGAAAAGGACGTTTGCTTAATGTGATTTTTTTTTAAATTTTGATTCAGAGTTCATCACTAGTAACTAATTTGTTTAGAATTTCTATTTCTTGCTGACTTATTCTTGGAACATTGTATATTTCTAGGAATATATGTATTTCTTTCACATGAGCAGTTGAGTTCAGAGTTTCCCTAGGCTGCCATCTTGGTCCTCTCTTTAATTTGAAACTTTGCAGATCACTTCTTGACTTTTACTTAATAAATAGACATTCCTAAAATTATATACTATCATTTCATGTGTATGTTTTTTGTATATTTGAAATTTTGTGTATTTTAAATAATATCATTATTCTTATTTGACAAGTTTTGGCCCCCTCAGTGATCATGCTGGAATTTATTTCATAATTACATCATAATGGACAATTCAATTTCTTTCTTACCATTTAAAACAATGTTTCAGTGAACAAGTAGGATCTGTCAAATGCAAATCTTGAAGCATATATTGGAGTGCAGATAGTTTCCTTGAAGGTGATTGTTTCTCAGGAAGGGGGAGGAAGTCTATATGTGTCGCTTCCATAGCAGATCATTGCTCCAGACAATTCTAACTCGATTTCACTACAACCTTCTGGGGAATGGTGCACAATATGTCTCTGAGAAGTCCTATTTAAGGATTAACAAACAGGTATGAATCCATCAACTTGAGCTTGTCATTGGCTGTGGGCTGCTCCCAGGGGTATTAACTCCACAGTACTTCTGACCTGTCCTGTGAATGGGCTGAACATGTCCCTTCATTCATGTCTCTAGAAAGTTCCCCATCAGGGGCTCACAGGAGGAAGCTGTCAGCATGAAGGCATGCTGGTTGCTGAAAGAATATGGGCAGGGCATTGAGAACACCTGCTACAATGTTCCTGTGGGTGCTTTCTTGTAAGTTTGTGTCTGTGTCTTAGTAAGTATTTTAGGGAAAATTTTTGAAATTATTCTTTTAATACTTTTAACTGGACCTTGCGTTTTGACTGGATGTGTTTGCTTGCAAACTCTTTTGCAAGGCAATCTTCTTACTCACCTGCTGCCTTGTTCAGTTCTATGCAGAACTGTTTCTATTCCTTGTGAGCTTTCTCCCCTGCTGAGTCAGCCATTTAATTTAATTGTCTTGAAACACTCTGGACCATCTGATAAACAATCCAACTCTGTACCCTTCTCCCAGGGGAGGTTTATTGCTCCTATAGTTGGGTTTCAAGTGAATAGAGTCAAAGAAGGCAGTCACTGCTTAAGTGACTCTGGAGCTGAATGTAACCTGTGTGTCCAAGAAAATGTCTTTTTTAGTACGACTAAAGCAGATTGTAATTTTTTCTGGTGCTCCAATGGTGAATTAATGATTTATCCATAGCCACTACCACTTCGTTTTGAAAAGGGTATTAGATTTCCTCTAGTCCAGGGGCTCATAAAAGAAGTTTTTGGCTAACTCAAAATCATGGCTAGTAGTTATAGAGGCATGTGCCTCACTGTATAGTCGCAGTATCACCTGGGAGTTTATTTGAGGTTCACATCCTGAGGCTCTTCCTCCTCCACACCTACCAATTCAGAATCTCTTGGATTGGGACTCAGCAGTCTGTTTTAAAAAGCCCTTCAGGAGATTTTGATAACAAAATTTTAAAACAACAGTTGTAGCTGTTTATAATTCACATTAGTCCAAGTATTTATGGCCAATTAAATTTTATAAAATAAAATTTCTTTTTTTTTGAGTAAAATAGCAAATTTCTTCCCTTTTTAACAACTTCTTTTTTTCTTTAATAACATATCACTAACGAAAATTCTAGTGCCTTTAATCTGTGCATGTTTATGGACTATGCAACTGTGAGGGCAATGCTATTTTGAAAATCACATCAAGACAATTCTTCTGTTTTGCCCAGCACATCAAGGATTATTGTAACCATAAAAATTAATTATCTTTTGGTTATATCTTTTCAATTATTTTAATCAAATGACATGATTACATTTTTCAAATATCATGACTAGTAATTATAGAGGCATGTGCCTCACTGTAAAGGAATCTGTAATCCAAAACCCCAAAACTTTTATACCAGTCCCTTTCCCCAGCGTTGTATGTGATTGTTGACATTCACAATAGTCTCTCCGTTGAGGTTCTTCTACATAAAAACATATTTATTGCTTGTCAAATGATTTGCTTAAAAAATAATAAAAAGTAACTTATTTGGTTTACCAGAATTCAATTATGTGCATTCCAAGAGTTTATACACAGATTAAAGTGAGAGAGCACAGCATATATGCCTTTGAGCTTGTCTGGAGACATTCTTATGATGATGATATCATGAATTTTTGTTCTGTCTTCGTGAAAGATATATATGTATATATTTTTTTGGTCTTTCATTTTCCTAATATGAATAGATAGGAATAACTCGAATGTAGAAAGGCTCAGGAAATTAACCTAGGTTGAAAAGGTTTGAAATCAAACACTGCTTATTACGTAATTTAGTCATTGGAAAAAAAATATTTATTGAGTGTCTACTATATTAGGCATTGTGCTGGCTGCTGGGGCTGTGCGAGGAAAGAGGACAGAGTGAGCTTCCAGTCCAAGATGGGCAAAATCCATGCTCTTTAGTGCATTCCCCGCTACACACCAATGTTTTTCCAAGTTTTTACAATGGTGGAACCCACTGATTCAAACTGTATCTTATCTAGAAGTTCAGTATCTAGAAAAATAACGTTTGAGTTATTCTGGAGAAAGGAAATATAGAGCACCCCATGAATCCTAATCTCCCAAGGTAGCTCTTGATATTCCATGGAATATGGTTTGAATACTGTTGACCTAGCATGGAGGTGGCAAACATTTCAGAGAGAGATTTTGCTGGACATGGTCATCATATTAAAAAAAAATCTAAAATTATTTCCCAATATTTACAAAATGAAGAAAGATCTAGGGTTCTGGATTTTCTGAAAAAATTGGCAGATTGGGCCACAATGAATTTTCATTTTCCCACATGTGGCTACAATTCACCACAGACTCCATCACTCCCTGTTTAATGAGTACTGTTTTCTTGCCCTAATTCATACCAGCTGCCTTGAGCTTGTAGAGTATTCTATGTATAGCCTCAACTTCCGATCTGAGAACTTAATCAATGTAAAATAGTTGCAATTGCTTGAGATCATACATTTATCTAACTCATAGGATTATATTCCTATGCATAGCAAATATTGTTTTCAATTTTGATTAATGGAAGCAGAATTTTATATTTAATTAAATGCAGCAATGTCTATAGTGTACATTATATGTGTGTGCATACTCATTTAATCCTCACTTCACATCTCTTGTAAGAGATAATTTTTCTCCTGCTCTACAGATAAGAAGTATAGAAAACTGTACTGTGATTTTAGTTCCTAAAACTTCACATGTACATTGATTTCCACTTCAATCACAATTTAATTGTGCTGTTCTCAGTTTATATGTTAACGAAAGGAGAGTGGAGTATTTTGTGTGAAAACAGTATCTTTTGTTTCCCTGTTTGCTAGGTGACTCTGCCTCTGCTTGCTTAAACAGAGGAAGGTGGTAGTCTTGGAGGGAAAGAAAAACTGTTAAAATTGTCTTCTCTGTAATTTCTCATTTCCGTCCCTTTTAAATTCACCTAGTTCCTCTGAATCTCTTACAGTTTTTCTATTTGGGATGAAAGAAGAATTGTTTTAAAGAATTGATTGGTTTTGCCATACATCAACATGAATCCGCCATGGGTATACACGTGTTCCCCATTCTGAACCCCCCTTCCACCTCCCTCCCCGTACCATCCCTCTGGGTCATCCCAGTATTGTAAAGTAATTAGCCTCCAATTAAAATAAATTTATATTAAAAATACTAAAAATAATAATAAATAAATAAATAAAGAATTGATTGGAAAATTAACTTGCTAAAAGAATTTCCTTCCAAAGTACAGACTATCCAGATAGAATAGGCAATATTATTCATTTTCTAGGAAATTACTCACAAAATTTTTATATTTGGTGATGTATGTATTTTATGAAATACTTATTTTAATGCATGTTTTGGGTAAAAATGATTAAAAGATTAGCCCACCTAAAACATATAAGCATTTATTATATTTTAGAAACTAAACACATTTCCCTTAATATGTATCAGACTTTTTCAAAGTAGATTGATTTTACTTTTGCTTCTGAGGAAGAAGCCAAATTCTTCACATGAAAAATAAAAATACAAGTTCATTATTCATAGAATTTTCTATGAGATCTTTTTCTCTGGAATCTAAAAGTAATGCTGGAGTTTTGATTTTTTTTTTTTCCCCTCCCTGAATCCTAAAAGAGGCTGGTGCTACTTGTAGGATTCAAACTTTTTTTTCTCTTCTTGTTTTCTTTCTTCTTGGGCCATTCTATACAGGATGCTGCTTGCCAGAATCAAAACCTGCCTAGGTTGCTGCTAATGGCATTCATTTCGAAGTAAAGTATTTCTAAGGGATTCATATGGACATTTTTCAAGGAAAACTCATTTCTGTTTTCTGACCTGAATCCCTTTCCCATCATTCCAGCCACTCCTTCCACTGAAGTAAAAAGGTGAGAAAATTCATAGCCCTCAGCATTAGGATTCTACTCTTTGAAGATCCACATTTGGTACTGTGGATGACAAACATGTCATATCCTTTGTTTGGATGGGAATTGTTTCTATCAGTTTGTTCATTTATTCATTCCTTTAGCTACTGTCTACTCCAGGCTCTCAAAGAATTATGTACTTCTTCCTCCTAGCATTTGTGATAATTCTGTTTTTTACCTTTATTTTTGGTTCTTTAATTAGTATCTTGCTCTTATTCCCTGAATTGTAAACTTAATGACACTAGAGACTTTGTACTTTTATTGCTGACCATTGGAAACCTAAAGTCTATCAAGGTGCCTGTTGAATATCTACTGAGTGAATACACGGGGCTTTCCAGGAGGCACAGTGGTAAAGAATGCCTGCTGACGAAGGAAGACGTAGGAGACACGGGTTTGAGATCCCCTGGAGAAGGGGATGACAACCCACTCCAGTATTCTTGCTTGAGGAGTCCCACGGGCAGAGGAATCTGGCAGTCTACAATCCGTGGGGTTGCAGAGTTGTACACAACGGAGTGACTGAGCGTGCACACGTGAGTGACTATATGGATCCGTGGGGTTGCAGAGTTGTACACAACGGAGTGACTGAGCGTGCACACATGAGTGACTATATGGATGAGCACATTCTTTGTCCCCCATTTTTTGGACCTCTGTTTTGCTCTGAACTTTCTACAATGACCTGGGAGGCCCTGTATAACTCAGCCCTGGTCATCTCCCTGACTTCTAGTCTTACTACCTATTTTCACATTTGCACACTTCAGCATTGAGCTATGCTTTATTATGGTTAAATAACATATATATTTTCTTCTGGGAAGTTGTATGGTTTCATATTGGTATATTCATACTCATAGTGATAGCTAAATAAAAAGAGAGGGAGAATAAGTCTGGTGTTTAAGAAAGGTCATGAGTTTTGGGAATTGCATCAGAATTCAAACCATAGACCAGCCAGTTAGTAGTCGTTGGAACTTGGGCCCATAACAGCTTTCTGAAAAATGTGGCTACTGTTGTTGCAGAAATGTTAGGAGGATTAGACATAAAACGACAAAATGCCTGGCATATAGAAGTTATTTGAGACAGTAATAATGATCATCATATGCAGCACAATTACACTAATCAACTGCTGTTGTGTAACAAATATCCACCTAATCTCAGGGCATAAAATATTAGCTTTTTTTTTCCTTCAAGTCTCTGTGGAGTAACTGGGGGTACCTTTGATTTATCTTAGCTAATCCACTGATACAACTGGGAGTCAGCTGATGTTGGCTGGGAGGCTCAGAGCTGTGAAACCAATCTGCTCCTATAAATTACGTTTCGCAAGGGCACAAGAGAGGGGAGTGACAGCATAGGTGATTTGTATGTATTATTATGATTTATTTATCACATAGCTACTAGATTATCTCTTAAATCCTTTTTACCTATCTAATCATTCATTTTATTATTTTCTCAAGTTTTATTCCATTTTGAAAATATGCCAAAATTCTCAAAGGGCAACATTCTTATGGTGAGACACCTTGTATTCTAGAGAAAATTTCATTCATAAATGACTATGAGCTATAAATAATCTGAAGTGTTCTAGTGATATTGTCATAAATTACTTAGTCAAGTTTGGGGAATTAGCTTAGTTACATGTTTTAATTAACTTGCCCATTGGCAGCATATTTTCCCTAATAGGTTTACAGTTCCTCTTAGACTTACAGTAAATCCTTCATTTTTCCCTTATCTCCATTATTTGTGTAAGCCATATTCCCATCGAGGATATTTGCTTTTGCAACCACAAATGTTGGATGGGATACAGTTATTTTGGCAGTAGTTTTCAGTATTTGAAACAAATCCGTATCTTTATTTAATTTCTCTACTACTTGAAAAATTGAAATGTGGGTCTAGATAAAATTTTTTATATTGTTTCCTATAATGATAAGGTTATGTTTAGTGACTAATTGCAGAGTATAAAATAATTCATCTTGGAAGACATGGCTAAGTAGACTTTTGGAAGTTGTAGCTTCCTTAATCTCAGAATTTACTTAATTCAACTTTTTTAAAAACATTTTTTTCATGATTAGGAACAGTTATTGAGTTTGCAATCATACATTTTCAACTTTTTAAGCAATTTATTAGTTATAAGTAAGCCTTCTAGAAATAAATCAACAAAATTGATCAATTTAGGGTCTAATTATCTTATTGTTATGATCAATGTTGAATAGATTGATTTTTTGATAATAGTAAATATTGACTAAGTGCTTGCTATGTTCAAGCATCATGATGAATGTAGTCTGTGGCTTATCTCATTTAATTCACACAATACTGTATATGGTAGATACACCAGGTGAATTTATAAATAAACCAAAATCCAAGGAGATTGTGTAACTTAGCTGGTTAGACAGACAACAAGTAGCAGAACTAGGAACTACTGTAGGTAGACTGATTCCGAATCCTGGGTTGTGAAACATGATAAGGTAAACCTGCTGATATGAATTTATCCTTAGTAAGTAATATCATAGACAGCATATTGATTTTTAAAAGAAAAGTACAAGTAAATGTGCACCAGATGTATCATAATTTGTTAGACATAAAATGTAAGTGCTGTACTTAAAAATTAGGGGATAGCTTTTGTTTCATTAGTCATTCTAGTGTAATATCTATGAAAAACTGTTTTAATATTTAGAAGAGTTTTATCTCCTTAATATATCCATCTTCATGATGGTAAGCAAGCTGTGGGTTTGCCCACATTACTTTCATAATGTACTTAGAACAGTTTTCCTCTCCTTCAGATAATTCTAGGGTGTGATATGAGGTACTGTCACATTTTTCAACATAGGAAACTCCTATAGAGATTCAAAGTGATCCTTTTCAGATAGCAGCATAAATTCATCTGAGTCCCTGAACTCAGGTATGAAACAATTCCGAAACAATCTTCCAATTGAAATAAAACATACAGACAACATGAGAAAAATAAATAAATTCAAGACGGAGCTCATCACAAAGGATTAAACTTTACCCCAAAGAGAAGTTTATATGAGTAGCAGTTTCTTTTAATGACAACGGAAAGCCCTCATCTCTGGAATAAACTAGGAATTCATAGATTCTGTTCTTTCTTTTGGAATGCCATGTAACTTCATTGGATTCAAACTGCAGTAAGAGAAACGTTCCTTTCTGCCTGGAACAGGCAGCTGAGTTGTTACAGCAATATGGTTACAAAGAGTAGAAGCTCACTTAAGTTAAGTAATGGAGGATAGGAATATATTAGAAAAATTTATAGATGAGGAACCAAGGAGCAAAGCAACCAGGCTTTGGGAAGATACCACCTCTTGACTTCTTGGAGTCTAGATATGTGATAGAAATCTAAGCTTCTAACTCTATCACTCTACTACAAAAGAAAGTGAAAATGTTAGTTGCTCAGTTGTGTCCGACTCTGCAGCTCTATGGACTGTAGCCTGCCAGGCTCCTCTGCCCATGGAGTTCTCCAGGCAAGGATACTGGAGTGGGTAGCCATTTCCTTCTCCAGGGGATCTTCCCAGCCCAGGAACAGGTACACAATTACTGTAAGAGCCTGAGAAGTTTAAACTGAGATGTTTAAGTAAATGAATCAAGTTGGCCAAGTATTTTGACAGATGATTCTGAGAGCTGTGGTAGCTATTTTATGGCCAAAAGGCAGAAGCGAAGGTAAATGCAGAGGAATCAACCTGGTATCATGGAATCATTAAGGTAACAGACTCTACAAGGCCCTGTTTCCGTTCTTCCTGCTTCATGAAATATAACTGCTGTTAGTTGAGTACTCTGTTGCTGCCAAGTGAAAGCATTCTGAGACTCTGAAAATCGTTAATACTAAATAATACAACAGTTATGATTATATGAATGTATTGGGCAGGACAAATACAATCAGAGTTCATGGACCTTGGAAATAGGTTTAAGGCAGGCCTGTCATATATAGTTGGCCAGATTTTTCACTGTATAAGTGTAAGGAGCACCAGTCACACAGTCTAAAATGTACAACACTATGTATTGGTCCTGTCTGAATTCCTTATTTTCTCTGAGACCATTCATTTTCTTAGAAATCTGCTTTTAATAGCACATGGGCTATTAAAAGAAAATAATCCCCAAATCTTTGCCTATAATGCCTGAGGTAAGGGCAAGTCAGAGGTGTCAATAAAGAAGGACTTTTCCCCTTGGGGAGCAGCTCTTAGCCACCAGGCAGGATGTACGCATGACAGACAGCATGATTTCAATGATTCTTATTATATGAGGATTGTGAGCTGTGTATAAAGAATTATGGTTGTGGTGTATCCTTCAAATGTGTGATCTTTAATCCCTAATAAAAAAGAGAATGATAGTCTGTTTGTTTTCCACACTGAAGAGAAATAGACGTGTGATTTCTGTATGTGGGCACACATGGATTCTGAATCTCTACAGAGTTTCATAGCTACTCTAAGGCCTAGTAACTCTCGATTATTTACTTGGAGCTTAAGGGAATATTCTGGGTCATGGCCAATAATGAAGCACAAGCAAAGGAGTGTATAGATGTTACTTTCTAAGGCTCAGGAGAGGAAAATTTGCCTCTGTCCCTCTCTCTTGGGTGCTGGCAGGGAAATGGACTATCCGTCCTAGATAGGGAGGGGAAGAAGCAGAAAGAAGTCATCGTGTGTGTGTGTGTGTGTGTGTGTGTGTGTGTGTGTGTGTGTGTGTGTTAGGTAAGTGTGTTTCTCTCTGAAAGAACTTTCATCCCTCCCAAAACAAACTCTGAGACAGTGTTGATAGCTATCTGTTTTTCCTGCATAGTAGAGAAAGGAGAATAGGAATATCCAGAATGCCCCTATAAGTGACTATTACTTGGGAATGGTTTGGTTAAGAGTGGACTCTGGAACCAGATGGCCAGGTTCAAATCCTCACACCACCAGTTACCAGCTGTGTGACTTTGGGCTAGATATATAACCTCTCTGGGCTTTAGTTTTCTACCTATAAAAATGGCAGAAATTGAAATACCCTCAGACATAGAATTTGAGATAAGAATTCAAGTACAGGTAGTTTATTTGGAAAATGTTTCTAGGAAACATAGGTTGGGAAATGGGCAAGTGAAAGAGGGAAGGGAGAAAGCCAACAGAAGACATGTTTTCAAAACCAGTTACCACAGTGGGAAACAGGGAACTCGGGGAATGAGCATAGAAGAGACCTCAATATATTCCACAACAGGGGTAAAGACTCTGAAGAATTTATCGCTAAGCTGTTGAAGGTTGCTTCTGTGTTATTTATTGTCTGGTGCATCCCACTTGTCCCGTGCTTGAGCCAAATATATTCCCAAGGCAAGGGAAGAAAAGCCCTCACTGTGTAGATGTGACTGCTGGGGAAATACGAGCAAGACACCAACAGCATCTGCTGTCACACGTCATGATGCCTCATTGGGTTATGCAGAGGATTAAACGAGTTTCCACAGATGGATGCTGAGAGGAGTGCCTGGATCATAGTAAGCCCCAGCGCTGTGCTGCTGCCATTCCTGTTGTGATCAATAGAGCCCTGTGGGTTAGAGCCTGGCTGTCACTGGGCTAGGTTCAAGTTCTCTTTATACTACTTACCATTGGAGGGACTAGCTTCTTAGCCTCTAAAGCAGGGATAGGCATCAACAGATCTTTTGTGCAAAAGGCCAGGAGAGAATGGATACACGATTATGTATGGTTGAGTCCCTTCACTGTTCACCTGAAACTATCATGTGTTTGCATGCTAAGTCGCTAAGAGTGGTGTCTGACTCTGTGCAATGCTATGGACTGTAGCCCATCAAGCTCCTCCATCCACGGGATTCTCCAGGTAAGAATACTGGAGTAGGTTGCCATGCTGTCTTCCAGAGGATCTTCCTGACCCAGGGATCAAAACCTCCTCTCTTAGGTCTCTTGTATTGGCAGGTGAATTCTTTACCACTAGCGCCACCTGGGAAGCCCCCAGACTATCACAATATTGTTAATTGGCTATACCCCAATACAAAATCGGAGAAGGCGATGGCACCCCACTCCAGTACTCTTGCCTGGAAAATCCCATGGATGGAGGAGCCTGGTAGGCTGCAGTCCATGGGGTCGCTAAGAGTTGGACACAACTGGGCAACTTTCACTTTTCACTTTCATGCATTGAAGGAGGAAATGGCAACCCACTCCAGTGTTCTTGCCTGGAGAATCCCAGGGACGGTGGGGCCTGGTGGGCTGCCATCTATGGGGTCACACAGAGTCGGACACGACTGAAGCGACTTAGCAGCAGCAGTAGCAGCAATACAAAATAAAAAGCTAAAAAATAAAAAATCTTTTTAAAAAGGCCAAATGGTAATACTTTTCATCTTTGTGAGCCCTACAGTCTCTATCTTGACTATTCAACTTGCTTTTCCAGAGTAAAAGTAGCCTCAGACAAAATGTAAATGAATGGGTGTGGCTGTGTTCCAATAAAAATTTGCTTGCTAAACCAGGTGATGGGCTAGATTTGACTCTTGGACCATTGTTTGGCCCATAAGCCAATTTATCTTTTCCACAACTATCTAATATGAAATAAAAAATAGTGTTTACTTCGCAGGAGACAGTAGAGCATGGACTGTGAAATTAGAATCTGTGTCAGCCTGCCAAGTTTTGGATCCCAGTGGTTATACTTTGTACTTTGATAATTTTGCACAAAACATTTATTCTCTGTAAATCTCAGTGTTCTCATCTATAAAATGGGAAAAGTAAGAGTACTATCCCATAGGGTTGCTGTGAGGATTAAATGGGATTATTCTATGTCCCATACTTAGCATAGTGACACATAATCAGAACTCAGTGTTTCCAACACACTTATTTTGTTTTCTATCACTCCTCTGCTTTTTCATTGAAAGAATCTACTGAAACTCTACTTGGGTGAAAAGATAACAAGATAGTTATTGGTATCCTTGCTGAGATTCAGATCTGGCACAAAGATTTACCCGTTAAATTTGAGCAACCTATTAAACTGCATGGACTTAGGTCAGTGGTTCTTAACTAGGGGTGATTTTACAATGTCTTGATGGTAAAGAATCTGCTGCAATGCAGGAGACCTGGGTTTGATCCCTGGGTCAGGAAGATCCCCTAGAGAAGGGAATGGCTACCCACTCCAGTATTCTTGCATGGAGAATCCCATGGACAGAGGAGCCTGGAGGGTTACAGTCCATAGGGTCACAGAGTCAGACACAACTGAGCGACTAACTTCCTTCCTTCTTAATTGGGGTGAGGAAACTACTGGTGTTTGTAGAGGCCACCATGCTGCTAAACATCTCTCAATGTACAGGATGATTCTGTACAGCAAAAGCTGATGTGGCCCAAAATACCACTCGTGCTGAGGTCAAGAAACCCTGGTTTAGATAGACTATGTCCCTTCTCAACTTTTACCCTCTAACATTTGGCAATATGTCTATCACAACTTTTCACACGAGTTTTAAATTGTCATCATGATTTGTTGGTTCACAGGCTTCCAAAAGATGCATGGAAATATTCTGTCAAGATAAATACACTAAGGTATGAAGTATTATATTTTTGAATGACATTATCATTTAAAAAATACTCTAGATGCCTGGTTGACAAAACTACATACTTTATTTTCTGCTAAAACAATTTTAACTGTTGAGGAATCTTTTTGACAATACGAATGATGTTCTTTACATTCCATATCTTTCTATCAATTGGGGACAGTTGAGACGATAGAAGACAGCCTCTCAAATCTGTCGTCTTTGTTGTGATGTAAAGAAACCTTTCTCTATAAATTACCAAGGTATCTGGCAATGGGAAGTGTGCAAGGCTATTATTTATACCTGTTTAACTCTCAATATTATGACAGAATGATTTTTGAAACGGACTATCTCAATTCAAAATGCTTTCTGTTCTGAATTTCACCACATTGGAGTGATTGTTAATAGCTCTTCACTGTCAAGAAATCACCATGACCTCTTCTTTCTCTTATTTTTAAGTGTTGATATATTCTCAACTTGACAGATGAATTTGCTAGAGAATTTTTATTAAAAAAAAAAAACAACAACTCTAAATAGGCTATCTCCAACCAAACATCCCTTCTGAGTGACAGTCTCTTTTCTTTTCGTGCTCAATTTTCATTTAAATCTCTGCAGATTTCCGTGACTACTCTGGGTCTTCAAATGGCCTCACAGTGTTCTTGTATCCTCCCCTAATCCATGTGGAACCTTTGGGCTACTTGAAGAAAGGCATCCTACTCTGAGAAAATACCCCATGAATGAAGTGAAGCGGAGTGAAGTGAAGTGAAGAAGTCGCTCAGTTGTGTCTGACTCTTTGCGACCCCGTGGACTGTAGCCTACCAGGCTCCTCTGTCCACGGGATTCTCCAGGCAAGAATACTGGAGTGGGTTGCCACTTCCTTCTCCAGAGGATCTTCCTGACACAGGTATCGAACCCAGGTCTCCTGCATTGGAGGTACACACTTTAACTTCTGAGCTACTCAGAGAAAATACCCCATGAATACACCCCATGAAAATGCCCCATGAAAATTCCCCATGAATCAATACACAGAGCCTTGACTGGGAACTCTTGAACACTGCACAACTTGTATACTTTTACAGGATACTCCTGAAAGTTGTATTGTGGCTATGCTTGTATCCTGACTTTCTCTCTTGTTGGGACATCACCATTTATTTGTTCATTTATTTATTTTGCCAATAAATATTCACTAAGTTCCTTCCCTGTGCCTGGCATAACAGTAACACAAAGTCCCTCATCTGGTTGACTTTTAAATCTCAGAGCTGGTGCACTGGGATGACCCAGAGGGATGGGATGGGGAGGGAGGTGGGAGGAAGGTTCAGGATGGGGAACACATGTACACCCATGGTGGATTCATGTCAATGTATGGCAAAACCAATACAATATTGTAAAGTAATTAACCTCCAATTAAAATAAATAAATTTATATTAAAAAGGATAATTTATAAAAAAATAAAACTGTAAAGACTTACAAAAAAAAATAAAAAGGATAAAACCATGACTCTCACACAAATGCAAAATGAACACATGCCAAAGATTTTTACTGTTAATGGGGGAACCAATAATATGGTTCAAATAAGAATTAGATTTATAGAGATTTATCATTTCTATTGGACAATATGCATTTGCCTTGCCACCAGCAAGAGAGAAAAGATTTATTTCAGCAGCATCATCTAAAATTTAACTTTTTCTTCTCACAATTGCAAAACAGATGAGTAAAAAACAATCAAAGACGTGCACTCCATGTTAATCAGCTTATTTCCGAGGGATCCGTTGACATCTTTCAGTATTCTGCCGCAGTCTTTCTTGATTCATTTTAAAGTCTTCACAACTTCCCTTAACACTAGCACAGCGTTCAAATAAGGAGCCATTTCCGGTAATGGTGAGCGTGCTGAGAAACAAAGCAGAGTGCTGTGGGAGCAGGTGGGTAGGTGAGGGGGGGACAGTTTTTAGATGGCAGAACCAAGAGGAGGTAGCAGAATTGGTTCATTGGTTAAAGTAATACTCCCAACATTACCTATTTAAATTTTAACAGCTGTGATAAAGAACTTATTCTACAAGTGGAAAATGTTGATATTTATGGCATCAGTGTTGGCTACTAGCGGAGTCCATTTGTAATTTTTTCACTAGAAATGAAAACAAAATTGGATGTATTGACAAGTCTTCTCCATGTCTTTTTATTTCCCCTTCTGAAACCTGATGTCCATATTTTTTTTTTTACAACTTTTAACACAGTTTTATTTATGTATTTTTAGTACATTAGTAACTATGTAGCCACTCCAGTGTTCTTGCCTGGAGAATCCCAGAGATGGGGGAGCCTGGTGGGCTGCCATCTATGGGGTGGCACAGAGTTGGACATGACTGAAGCGCCTTACAGCAGCAGCAGTACTTTAGAATTGTCTTACATTTTATTAATGATTGCTTATAATTTTGAGTATGTTTTTCATAGGATAATTTATAATTTCATGTATAAAATTAAAATATATGTTTATTATTTTAATAGTAAAATTATAAAGCTATTAAATTTTTATTGTTTTATTAATGCAATTTTAATTATCTTATCTCTAGCAGAGATAGAGGTATTAAACAAGTTGCTAAGTAAAAAAGGAGCAGGTTTAATTTATAGTTGCTTGAGAAGTTTTATTTTTATAAATTTTTAAAGATTTATTTTATTAATTTTTATTGATGTATAGTTGATTTACAATATTACATAAATTTCAGGTGTATTTATTTTATTTTTATGCAGTGAAATATGTCTGCTCTTTTTTCATAAAATTTATTTTACAGTAGTTTGTGTAGTATGCTGCTACTGCTAAGTAGCTTCAGTCGTGTCCGACTCTGTGTGACCCCATAGACGGAAGCTCACCAGGCTCCCCTGTCCCTGGGCATCTCCAGGCAAGAACACTAGAGTGGGTTGCCATTTCCTTCTCCAATGCATGAAAGTGAAAAGTGAAAGTGAAGTCGTTCAGTCGTGTCCAACTCTTCGCGACCCCATGGATTGCAGCCTACCAGGCTCCTCCATCCATGGGATTTTCCAGGCAAGAGTACTGGAGTGGGGTGCCATTGCCTAATTACCCAAATGGCTTTCAGAAAAGTAGGGCCACCCAAAATGAGAAAATCCATTAAAAAAATAATAATTTTATATTTTAAAAAGTATCAAAATAACCATCAGATAAGTCAGAATTTCTTCTAAACTTCACTTATTTGAAGTTTTGATATGATTTTAATTTTGATTTGCAGCAAGATTTGGCAAACTATAGCCTATGAGCCAAATTGGCCCGCATTTATTTATTTATTTATTTATTTTTTTGTAAATTAAATTTTTTTGGAATGCAGTTACACTCATTTATTTACATATTATCTATGACTGCTTTCGCATTGCAACAATAGAGAAGGTGGAGACTATGGGACTTGCAAAGCCTAAAGTTTTTACCATCTAGCCCTTTAAGGGCAGTTTTGCCAACTCCTGGGCTACATAATTGGTGGGAGCTCTGATGCTGGGAGGGATTGGGGGCAGGAGGAGAAGGGGATGACAGAGGATGAGATGGCTGGATGGCATCACAGACTCGATGGATGTGAGTTTGAGTGAACTCCGGGAGCTGGTGATGGACAGGGAGGCCTGGCGTGTTGCAATTCATGGGGTCACAAAGAGTTGGACATGACTGAGTGACCGAACTGAACTGAACTGAATCTTTTCATTTATTCATTTGTTTTTCATATCATATATTGAACACATATTTGATAAGTAGGCACTGTGTGCCAGACCCTGCTCTATAAGATCAAGGGTTACAACACAGTGGGAGAAACAGTTTTATGATCTTCAGGTTCTTAATCTGGTACTAAATATGTTTCCCTTTTTTCTTTTAATTTTTGGGGTGATAGATTAAAGAATGTTCTCTAAAGTTTTAGTCATGAGATCTTTGCCTCCATACTTTGTCTTAGTATCTCCCTGAAGCAGACTCTCAGGCAAGGATTTGGGTGCAAATATTTTTCTGTTGTTGTTGTTAAAGAAAACACCCCCTAGAGTGGGGAAATAAGAAAAGGAAGTGAAGGCAGGCGGTAGAAGGTGTATTATTAAGCCACCTGCCTTGGTATAATATTTACAGCAAAAAAGCCTTTCAGGCCCCAAAATGCAGAGATTGGCATCTAGAATTTGCCTGGACACTGAAAGATCTGGAGGATATGAGTGAGGCAACACAATATTTGTTAAAACTTTTCATTCCTGGAAGTACTCAGATCCACTTATGACCCATGATAAGTTGCCTTTGTTGTATAGTGAGGGGTTGGCTGGACACAACTTACACAGGAAATTTGATGGGAAAAAGCTTCAGTCCTGGCTTTTAGACTTGAGCTGCAATTGAAATCCATAATCTCTGTCCTCTCCTGCCTATTTTAGATTTCTTTCCCTCCTGGCCAGCAATTATGTTGGTCCCAGGTGTTCCTCCAAAGAGGGCAGAGCATCCCTTCCTGTGTCAGAGTCAGTGTATAGTTCACAACCCTGAATTGGGAGCCAAACATAGAAATAAATCATGTACAGATTTGCCCCTGTGATAACTCAAGTAGTGTCTACTTGGCTTGGAGCTAGAGATGTTAGTTATACCATCTGGCCAAGTGCCTTTACTTAAAATGGAGCCCACCAAGCCGGCCTCCTCTCATTAGTGCTGGGGAGGTGACACAATGTATTTTCCTCACTCCTCTGTAGCTGACCACATAAATGATTGTATTTTTCTGAGACCATTTCAATTTCACTGCCTCATTTAAACATGGATCTTTGTCACAGAAAAGACATAGGATGGACACAATTCACTTCCTTTCCATTTTTAGATGCTAGAGACAGATGGTGCTGGTGGAAAAGAACCCTCCTGCCAATGCAGGAGACCCAGGAGATGCAGGTTTGATCCCTGGGTCAGGAAGATCCCCTGGAGAAGGGAATGGCAACCCACTCCAATATTCTTGCCTGGATAATCCCATGGACAGAGGAGCTTGTGGGCCACAGTCCATGGGGTTGCAAAAAGTTGGATATGACTGAAGCATCTAAGCACAACAACCATTCAGACAGTTAACCTGACAATGGAAGAGTATGGTAGGCAAAAAAAATAAAAAATAGCTCCCTCAAAGATGATCATATCCTAACCCACAGAAGGTGCAAATATATTACCTTACATGGCAAAAAAGGACATGGCAGATGTGACTGAATTACAGATCTTGCTATGGGGAGATGATCCTGGATTATCTGGGTAGACCTAATGTAATCATAAGTGTCCTAAGAGGGGGCTCTAATCAGAGTCAAGAAGATGTGATGATAGAAGAGTGGTCAGAGTAATGTGACCAGATGACTTTGAATACAAGAAAGAAGTCATGAGCCAGGCAGTGGAAGCAGCCTCTAGAAGTTGGAGAAGGCAAAGAATGAATTCTCCCCTAGGACCTTCAGAAAAAAATACAGCCCTGCTAACACAGTGATTTTAGACCTGTAAGACTCATTTCAGATTTCTGACCTCCAGAACTGTAAGATAATTTATTTATGTTATTTTAGACTATTAGGTTTGTGGTAGCTTGTTCCAGCAGCAAGAGGAAACTAATATATAGGGTAAAACAGATTATAGTCATCTTTGGAGCTAGAGCAGAGGCAGAGATGTTTGTATTTCTGGTGAAAATATAGTGTAGATACTGAGAATCTAAGGACTGAATTAAAGTCCCATGGCTCTATAGTTTATTTGCAATGTGACCTTTAGAAAGTTATATAACAATTTTGAGTCTTGGTTTCCTCACCTGTAAAATGAGAATGCTAATAATTTATATCTTACAGTGTTGTGAGTGTTGAATAAGATAATCTATATAGTGCACTCAAAAGTATTCCTAGAGAATATTGAAAAATCAAAAACATTGACTATTATTGTTGTGATCTAAAAATAACGATCTTTGTGCTTGTGATGATCTCACAGTTTACAGTGTTCTCATAAACTTAAATCAATCCTTTGAGATTGTTTTGCTTTTTCTCTCCCTCACCCTTCTCCCGAGGGACACATAGAATCATGGAGGGGATAATGCAAATTCCCAAGGTCTGAGACTGGCTCCTAACTCAGTGCTCTTTTTCAGTACTGAGTCAATGTTGAAAATATAATGCAATAAGTACAAAGTTCCAGAGATAAAGAAAACACAAATGTGCTTCACAATGGCACATGCAAAGCTCCACATGTTTCATAAGGTCTCAGAATGCAGTTGGCTTCCTTTTATTGGGTAGAGTTATACACTGATATCTAAGTCTCCCAACTTTTAAAACTTGTTAGTTTGGTTACTTTTAATGAATAGCCCATAGAAAAAGGCTCATATAATTTTCCAAAAGACTGCTCTATATTTGAGTTCAGTCACTGACTACCGAGAGAGATGAGCTCTGGTGACAGAAAAAAAAAATGTCATAAATTGAGAAGTTTCAAGATCAGAAGCTACCAGTGATTGCTGAAGATGGGACCAAATTGTGGAGAAGTTTGCTATTTTATATAAAATCCCCACATGCTGAGTAATAAGTAATCTTTCCTATCACTTTCAGGTTATGAATGATGTCATAATGCCTGCTTTCTTGACAACTCATATTTCCTACAGGAGGCTGAGAAAAAGCATTGAAGAAAATTCATGATAATGGCTTGAAAAATAAACCATATGATCAAGAGGAATCTTGTATTGATACCTGACGCCATTTATAATGATAGTAGGGCTTCCCTGATGGCTAAGATGATAAAGAAATCTGCCTGCAGTGGAGGAGACCCAGGTTTGATCCCTGGACTGGGAAGATTCCCTGGAGGAGGGCATGGCAAACTACTCTAGTATTCTTTCCTGGAGAATCCCATAGACTGAGGAGCCTGGTGGGCTCCAGTCCATGGGGTCCACTTCAGACAAGACTGAAGTGACTTAGCATGTTGACACTCATAATAATAGCAGCAATAGCTAATGCTTATTGACTGTTTTGAAAGTGCCAGGCACTGCTCTGGTCATGTTTTAAATATGAAAATACATTTATTCCTCACAATGACCCTATAAAGTGGAAACGATTAGTTGTCCAACTTTGCAGATGAAGAAACTGAAGCAGAAAGGCTAAATAACTTAGAGGACACAGAGTTATTACGTGTCAGAAGTGGGGTTTCAACTCAAGTGACCTGGCCCCAGAGCCTAAAAGAGCCTACATTCCTACTCACTAATAAGTTACCTCGAAAGGTAGAGAACAAATTTCTGAGAGAACAGAATACAGGAGAAGTGAGTTTTCAGAGGAAAAGAAGGGGATGCTATGTAGAGAATGCACAGTCAGGTAGGACACCATCACAGGGTCCCTGAACTCTGTGGTTAGCAAGGGCCACTCGGCATATATTTGTGCAGTGACAGATGGGATCTGGGAGGCAGGGAAACAAATTGAGAGAAGAGGCCTCATGAATAATGTTTACCTATTCCATGATTTAGCCAAGGGATGGCACTAACTAAATACATGAAAGATTCAGAGGAAATAAGGTCTTGGTAAAAATGTGTTTGTTTGATTTACAGACTCAGTTGGGAATTGTTAACCCAAGTGCCATGACAGAGAGAAGGTAATTGTTTTTACTTAGAAGAGCACTTGAGCCTAAATTATTGGATGCACATAAATCTATTTCTGTGAGTCAGTGGTGGTAGGGGTGGGGCTCCGTAGACTTTTTCTGGCTTCTTCAAGTTGGGGCTGGATGCCCTAGCTATTCACATTCCGTTTGGAAGGCTAAAGTGAGAGAATTTGTTCTGAATGTTTAAGAAGGCTTTCTCCTTTGATAATCAAGGCTTGCCCAAGCAGAACTGGGAAGGAAGAGAAGTTTATCTTTGATGTCTTCATGTTATCCTTTAACCTGCATGCTCCTCTGCTTTGGAAAATCCCCCATCACAACCATATGTATGTGTGTTTACATACACACATAGCATCCCACATTCCCTTGTTCTCCCTTTATCATTGCTTTTATACCAGCTGGTTGGCATTCACACGTGCAGATGTTGGCTGTATGATGACTAATGCAATTTCAAGTTGTTACCACCAGGAAGGGTATATTTATTTCAAAAGGTATTGTTGGAGCCCATGATACCTTACCTTGTAGGAGGGAAGCTAGAATGGGGGAATCTCAGAGAAGCTAATGGGTAGAATAATTAGTGAGATTCCGGGCCTTTCCCGGGAAATCTGTGCATTGTATTTTTATAGTGGATTTCCATTTTGATTATGAATCACATTGCCCTGGCCCCCATGAATGTGGAGAAACTGGCTTTGACTGAGACCACGTCCTGGCCTGTTCTCCGTTAAGCCATGGGTCTTTGTCATGGATGTCAGACACATAAGCCTCAGAGGCAAGATAAAAGAGTTGGAGGGGCAGTCTGGAGAGAGGCTGTATAATTTTATTGAGCAATATTTCTTCTTTAAATGGGCTCATGGATAATTCAATTAGCTGGGTTTTGATTGCTCTTCTTAGCGGGTAGACTGTATATAATGAAAATGTGGATTCTTCATGACCCACTGTCACAAACCATCTTGTCAAGATGGATGATTCAACATCATCCCATAGTGTGTTTTGACACTGGTTCAGATTTGACATAGGTTCAAATTCCTCTTTAGCAGTATGTGTGTGTGTGTGCTCTCTCTCTGGATATTTCTCTCACCTTTTCTTGGAGATAGAGCTAAGAGTTGTAGACAGTAAATATGTACTTAAACTGAGTGGACAATGGCCATGGCAGAGACCATGAACTTTTCCCAGTGGAGAGCTCTGGGACATGGCATGTATGAGTTTGTCATTCTCATCAATGCTGCGTGCAAATGGCTTATGTCTGGTGGCAGAATTTGAGGACATTTATTAAGCCTCAGGCTAAGAGGTTTCATATCTTGATTATGAAAATGACATAAAACAATTAAAAAATAAAGTATTTGATAAGTTTCTCTATTTATATGGACCTTACATATTAATAACTTAACTCTACATTCAGTCTGGTATGCCTCAAGGAGAATGGGGAAAGCAGGAGCAGTGCTGAGAAAAGAGACTGAATAAGTTCCCTGTGATGAGATGGTTTCTCTATGAGAATGGACTAACAAGCACAGTGGGAGTCAGCATAGGGATAGTAGATCTAAGGAGGGATGGTACACACATCCACAGAATTAGAAAGGGGTCAGGCATGATTATGTGCCTTTGTTTATCACATCCCTAAAAACCAAAGGTTTTGTTCAAAGCTTGAAAGTGATGATTTAAGATGTAGAATAACGGATGCAGTTGGCACAGGTCATAAGCACTATTGATCATGTACAGTGGCTTGAAAGAGAAATAGATTCCAAAGAAGAGCAGTTTAAAAAGTGAAGAATAAAACTATAGTTGATGATTAAAAGTGCATTAAGAACATTCAGGAAATATCTCTATTTTTGAGGATGAGGTCATTTTTCTCCACAAAATACCTTTCTGGGAAAGAGGGGGAAGTTGGACCACTTGTCAAGCAGGGTTTCTCTCTTTTTATGTTTCCTGAATATATGACATTTATCCCTGATCAAAACGTGATTTTCCTCTTTCCTGGCAAATGTAGAAATGACACCTCAAAAAATGTGGTCTCTGTTCTCAAATTCATATTAGAGACTCTAATGTTTTCAGTATATATTTATATACACACACTAGGCATAAAAAAGTAGTATTTTATTGTGGAAGCTGTCAATTTATCTTCTGCTACTATATTTCTAATCATCAAAGCCTCTTGGTAGATTATCACTTATGCTTTTTAAAAAGGTAATTTTATCTTTGTTTAGACTAGGTGGTTTCAAATCAAGATGCTTCAGAGCAGGTGAGTAGGCAAATAATATGGACTATTGAGACGGGCCAAGGTGTTTGGTGCTCCGTTGTGCCTGACTCTTTGCAACCCCATGAACTGTGTAGCCCATCAGGCTTTCCATGGAATTCTCCAGGCAAGAGTACTGGAGTGGGTTGCCATTTCCTTCTCCAGGGGATCTTCCTAACTCAGGGATTGAACCCGGGTCTCCTGCATTACAGGCAGATTCCTTATCATTTGAGCCACCAGGGAAGCCCTGAAATGGGTCAAGTGCACTTCAGCAGGGAATGGTGAGGACTGTGGCAAACTGGAGGTCATAGTCCTTTGGTGAGGGAGGCTTCTGTTGCTCACTTTCAGCCAATAGCTGCCAAGTGGGGCTCTAGGCCCAAAATTGTGATTCTGTACAAATATTTTATAGAGATGCCAGAAATACACTCAAAGAAATGAAGAGTTCTGTCATTTGAAATGATGTACAGGCCCCCAAAACCTTAGTTTGTGACTTCTGGAGAATAATCTGATAAGGGGGAAAGTTCAGCAAATAGCGACAACAAAGCATCAACAAAACAAAAAAACAGGTTCTTGACCTAACCAATTCATATAAAATAAACAACTAATTCAAATTACTTTCTATGTACGTACAGGACCCTGGGTTTTGTCCACTGGAAAATCTAAACCGTAAATCAAATTATGTATTATGTTAGCTGCACATTGAGAGTGGGGGCACATATTTCTGTTTGGAGCAGGATAGGGGAGGGTGGGTAATATGTGAATTACGATTTGAAATATAGATATGACCTGATGATGAGCAAAAACATAATGAAGAAGCAGTCCTACTAGTTGAATTAAGTGAAGATAAGTCCATGGTAGGAAAAGACGGCTATTCCTTTCCTGGAACAATGGTGACACTAATTTGATCAGTAAATGTAATTCATCGAAAGTGCCAGGTATTGAGGGTCTTAAATGACAGGCTGAGGAGTAAGAGTTTTATCCTCTAGCAGGGGGTTGCCAATTCAAATGTTTTTAAAGGCCAGACAGGAAACAAAAAAGAAAACTTCATTTGGATAGGAGTCCGCCGTATCTAGATGAAAAAACAGGCTCAGTTCCAGTGGACGGTTGCCATGTAGAAAAGCAGCACCAGCATTGCCCACGAGAAGTTGGAAATCTAAGTTTTTAGTTTTTATTTGAAAGTTACGGTTTTTAAATGTTGGCAGCACATGCACATGAAAAAAGAAAAGTGTGAATCAAAGCTTATTTGGAAGCCCACATGGAGAATCAACTTAGATCTGCAGGGCACTGGGGGAAGGTTATCATGAGCCTGTATTCTCTCTATTCTTGAGCCAACTGGGGGTCTCTCATCAAAGAGTGGACTTTAAATACTCCTGCTACTGATAATAGGAAAAGATAAAAGACATAAATTTTGTATGCATTGTAAAGATGCATGCACAAAGACAAGAAGTATTAAATGCAGATATTTTTGTGTGTAAAAAGATTTTTTTTCATGTATTATGCTTCATATTATAGCATACAATTTTAAATTAGAGACACATTAATTAAAATATTTTTAGAAGTTTAGAAAAAAATTTTCTTCCAAATCAGTAGTTTAAAGCAGAGAAAATTCAGGCTTGTGAACTTGAGCAAAAACATAATCACATCTTTATCTCCATTATCCTCTAACTTAAGTGTAACACTTCATTCAATTATGAAATATTTAACAAACCATAGAAGCTCAAGTGGTACCCTTGTGACTTTGTCACCAATGGAAATCCAAGGAAATTTTCATACTGTTGAAATGCAAATGGCTGGAAGTCATAGTTAGGCTTATTACTATAGATACTTAAAAAACCATAGCAGTTAGCAGACTCAGATCATGTTCTTCCATGCATTAATAAAGAAGTACATATACTACTCTGTCACATATTTAAAAAATACTATTTTACAATAAGCCTTCATTTCTAATCCATATTTTAAATGTTTACATGATTACATTGAGCGGAGTCCATTGGCTTTACCAGATCGCCAAAGGGGTTTGTGACAGGAGAAAAGTTAAGAAGCCTGGCTCTGAATCAGTAAATAAAAAGATTTTCCATTGTGGAGGTTCTGAGATTGCTCTTTTTTTTTTTTTTTTTTACTGCAAGATTTCCTATCTGGGGTACTAAGGTGAGAACAACCTTTCCAACTGGAGTTCTTACTGCTTATAAAGATTCAGGAGTAACTGGGATAATTCATTGTTGTGAAACAGAACAAAAAAAGAATTAAAAAAATTTGAAAACAGTTGAGTTCAAATGTAAAAAAACAGAATATGGGAGGGAACTGACAGAATGTTGCCATATGTTTGTACCTGCGGCAAACCAAAATGAGGAAATAAAAACGCGATCAAGTGGGACCTCAAGTTGGTCAAGCTGGCTCACATAGAAACCATCCAAGTGCGCAATTCTTCAAAACAAAAGTAGGGTATCAATATTCTGGACAGTGGCTGGGAAGCAGGGAACATTCTCTTAGCTATTTAGAAAAAGCATCTTCTGAAGCTTTTTTTTTTTTTTTTTACCTGAGTGGTGGTGATTAAAGGACAGAGTTTCCATCTCCTGGGGAAATGTACTGACTGTGACCAAATTAGCTCTGAATTTGCTATTATTTAAATGCAGGTTCTTGTATTTATTAAAATGAAGTGACTGTCATATTAAAATTGAAAACGAGCAGTTGCACATGCAAATTATTTCTAAAGTTCAACTGCTGCTAAATGAGACGCAGTGCTCCTAAACTTAGAAATGCTTAACATAAATTATGACCTAATTAACATTTGCATGGTAATCCGGACTTCCTACAGCTTATTCTGCTAATTAACACATGATAAATGAGCACACATTAATATTTTATTGTAACATAACTTGTCCAGGAAAGCTTCTTAACTCCTTGGAAAATATTTTGTGTATGTGTGTGTATATTTTTATATTTCCTGCCTGAGAAGTATCCTATTTTGGCTTCTGCCGTTACATAATTTTGATGATAAAACTGTTTCATGTTGTAAATTTAATAAGACAATGAGGCAAGCTCTAGGAGTGCTTTTCTCCCCTTCATTTAAATTCTTTCTTCCATACTCTTTCTGGGAAATATCTGCATTTTTGAGAGAGAAAAAGGATGGCCTTGGTATGTACATTTCAGCTAATTATCACTTGTCATGGTTAGTTTTTTTAATACCTGCATCGTGGTTATCCTGCACTAAAGGAGTCACGAGTGACTCTAGATGTGTTGAGTAGAGCAAAAATGTGTATAAAGGTATGGATTTTGTACTTAGCAAATGATTTCCTATTGGTCATATATTCAGCTAGTTTGTGTCTTTCAACCAAATCATGACAGCCATCACATAAGTTAGGGAGACAAGAAAGCTTCTGTATCTATCAGGGACAGGAAGTATCTTTCAGTATCCATCACTTTCATTGTTGTTGGGTTACAATTTTTGAGTTTTGACTTACCTACCTGGTATACTGTAGGGGACCAGATGCCATGATCTTCGTTTTCTGAAAGTTGAGCTTTAAGCCAACTTTTTCACTCTCCTCTTTCACTTTCATCAAGAGGCTTTTTAGTTCCACTTCACTTTCTGCCATAAGGGTGGTGTCATCTGCATATCTGAGGTTATTGATATTTCTCCTGGCAATCTTGATTCCAGCTTGTGCTTCTTCCAGCCCAGCGTTTCTCATGATGTACTCTGCATAGAAGTTAAACAAGCAGGGTGACAATATACAGCCTTGACGTACTCCTTTTCCTATTTGGAACCAGTCTGCTGTTCTATGTCCAGTTCTAACTGTTGCTTCCTGACCTGCATATAGGTTTCTCAAGAGGCAGGTCAGGTGGTGTGGTATTCCCATCTCTTTCAGAATTCTCCACAGTTTATTGTGATCCACACAATCAAAGGCTTTGGCATAGTCAATAAAGCAGAAATAGATGTTTTTCTAGAACTCTCTTGCCTTTTCGATGATCCAGTAAATGTTGGCAATTTGATCTCTGGTTCCTCTGCCTTTTCTAAAACGAGCTTGAGCATCTGGAAGTTCATGGTTCATGTATTGCTGAAGCCTGGCTTGGAGAATTTTGAGCATTACTTTACTAGCGTGTGAGATAAGTGCAATTGTGCAGTAGTTTGAGCATTCTTTGGCATTGCCTTTCTTTGAGGTTGGAATGAAAACTGATCTTTTCCAGTCCTGTGGCCACTGCTGAGTTTTATGGGGAAACAGTGGAAACAATGTCATACTTTATAATATTTTTGGGCTCCTAAATCACTGCAGATGGTGATTGCAGCCATGAAATTAAAAGACACTTACTCCTTGGAAGGAAAGTTATGACCAACCTAGACAGCATATTCAAAAGCAGAGACATTACTTTGCCAACAACGGTCTGTCTAGTCAAGGGTATGGTTTTTCCAGTGGTCATGTATGGATGTGAGAGTTGGACTGTGAAGAAAGCTGAACACCAAAGAACTGATGCTTTTGAACTGTGGTGTTGGAGAAGACTGTTGAGAGTCCCTTTGACTGCAAGGAAATCAAACCAGTCCATTCTAAAGGATATCAGTCCTGGGTGTTCTTTGGAAGGACTGATGTTGAAGCTGAAACTCCAGTACTTTGGCCACCTCATGTGAAGAGTTGACTCATTGGAAAAGACTCTGATGCTGGGAGGGATCGGGGGCAGGAGGAGAAGGGGACAACAGAGGATGAGATGGCTGGATGGCATCACTGACTCGATGGACATGAGTTTGAGTGAACTCTGGGAGTTGGCGATGGACAGGGAGTCCTGGCATGCTGCGATTCATGGGGTCACAAAGAGTCGGACATGACTGAGTGACTGACCTGAACTGAACTTATCCTGTAGGGGATTTTGTTTGTTTTAGTTTGTTTTACTTGGGTCTACCAAGGATGATTGCCAATTGGCGTCTTACTTAATTACATAAATCTGAACATGGGGTCTTTGGAAGAAGATTTTCTAAAACAGAGTGAGAGCAGTTGACTATGGTGAGCAGTGCATTGAGTGTTCTGGAAGCCCATTAGAGGGGCATCTAATGAGTGATTGAGAGGATCTATAGTGTGTTGCTCTGTTTTTAAAGTCACCATTGGGATCACTGAGCAACTTTTCTTGCCTAATGCCTGAATCTTACTCGTGGTCTTTCAAACTCATTCCTTTTGAAAGTGTTTTCAGCCACACTTCTTACACCAACTGCGTGAGATATTCTTCTCCACCATCACTGGTTCTCCAACTCTCTGGTCACCTCCTGGACATCCTACAACCCAGTTCCATTCTGACACTGTCTACTTGGATAGAGGTTAAAGGCTCAGTCCCACAGAACTTCTCCTCACCCCTAGCAAATGTTGATCAAAGTCCCAAGCCTCCCATAGTTCTGAACAACTGGGTATACACTGAGGGTTCCTACAACCCCTTCCTCAGACTGGCAGATTTCCTGGAATAGGTTATGGAAGTCAGGAAACACTTTACTTACCATTGACAATGTATTTTAAAGGATATTAGAAAGCATACAAATGAACAGCCAGATGAAGAAGTACACAGAGTGAGGTCCAGAAGGGTCCCCAGCACAACTCTATCCCCTCCATGGTGGAGGATACTAACTTTCCAACACCTGCATGTGTTCACCAACTTGGAAGTTCTTCAAACCCTACTGTTTAAAGGTTTTTGTGGAGGTTTCATTTTGTAGGCATAATTGATTAAATTATTGGCTGCTGGCTCTGGGCACTGGTAACTAGAGACTAAGAACTAATCCATACCGGACAAACACTCCTGACTTAAAAAAAAAAAAAAAGAAGAAGTTTTGAACTGACTATTAGGTAATAGATAAGTTAAATAACTGATGCATTCAAAATAAGAAATACAAAGTGGAGCGAGATTTTCAACTTATGGATAACTGTAGTTGAGATGTCATTCTGTCCATCAAGGATCTTCATGCCCTCATGGGCATAACTTTCTTGTAAGTCTGCTCTTTCAGAACTAGACATCTATTTTTAGCTCAGAGTCCTCTTGTTTATATTAGCTGGCTCTTTCTGCCTTTCTGAGGCTTCAGATATCATTGTATGACAATGCTGATGGTTCTCAGCTTTTAAAGCTTTAATCATGCCAATTCCTGTACTTGGGGTCATGTTACTTAAGTAGGCGCCACTATTCTCGGGAACAGAGCTACTAAAATAAAAGTGTAACTGTGTCTTCTCATCCCCTGTGGTTTCCCTGTAACAGACCCCAAAGAATATGGCACTGGAAACCACAAACTTACTTCATTTCAAAATTTTCTCTGTCTGATCAAGGGAGACCCGCGTGTTATAGTTAGTTACATGGCTTGCTTTCTTTCTTTCTGACGTTTTTTCTTAGTGAATAGAAAAGTTGTTCTTGTTTCTTCTCCTTGGGTCAAATAGTAGTGAAAAACAACCATAATAACAATAAGACTAACATTTTAAGTACTTTGCTATGCCTTAGCTGATTTAATCCCCCACATTGTTACACGTAAGACTCTACTACGTAGATTATTTGTGATGCACGTAACCAGTCTCTTTCCTTTGAATTTCAAATCAGTAGGTCTGGAGTGAGATGTGGAAATCTGCATGTTAGGGATGATTTTCAGAAAAAAGAGAAACATTAATTCTTTATCTTGGAACACATATGCTGGATCATTCTGATGAAGGTGTTGCTAGGATTGCACTTTGGGAAACAATGGACTAGACGCATTATCATCCACTAGGATGGAAAACAAGAGCCTGAGACTGCCGGCTACTATGTCATACCAGTAAGATGGGTGGAGTGATATTGGTAAATCATGGAAGACGCTGGAGGACTTGAGGTGTAGTGGTTAAGAACAGAACTCTGGAGCCAGGCAACCTGAAATCACATTCCAGCTCTGCCATTTGCTACATATGTGACCCTGAGCGAGTCATTTAACCTTTTTGTGCTTCAGTTTTCCCACATTAAAATGAGAATAAGAATGTTAATTAAAAGAGCCCTTGGTGAATATGGTCATTGGAAAAATGGAATGAGTTCATACTTGTAATTTGGTTAGCCTAGCACATTATACTGCTGCTGCTGCTGCTAAGTCGCCTCAGTTGTGTCTGACTCTGTGCGACCCCATAGACGGCAGCCCACCAGGCTCCCCCATCCCTGGGATTCTCCAGGCAAGAACACTGGAGTGGCTTGCCATTTCCTTCTCCAATGCATGAAAGTGAAAAGTGAAAGTAAGTCGCTCAGTCATGTCTGACTCTTAGCCTCTTAGCGACCCCATGGACTGCAGCCTACCAGGCTCCTCCATCCATGGGATTTTCCAGGCAAGAGTACTGGAGTGGGGTGCCATTGCCTTCTCCAAGCACATTATAAGTGCTACTTAATTAGTTGCTTTTATTATGTTTTTATTTGAGGGTAGCTGAAATTTAAATAATGAGGAGGAGTCTGCCAGGTCACTTATCAGATGTGGTAGTAGCAGGTGGCCATCTCAGCAGAGCAGACATCATGTGTAAAAGCAGAAGAGACTCAGACTGCTGGACCAGAAGCAGGGGATGTGAGGCCATAGAAGTAGACGAGGGTCCAGTCACTAAAGCACTTGGCTTTTATATTGTGGATTCCTTCACGGGGCTATCAGGGGGTGATATATTTTAGTACTATTCTGGTGGATCTATGGAGCATTGGTTTGAAGGAAATAAGATGACAGTCCAGGTGACAGATGAAGAGGTGAAATATGAACGCTAGTGAAAGGATGGAGAGAGGATATTTTAAATGCTTAGGAGTTTGGGATTAATACATACACACTACTATATGTGCAATAGGTAAGTAACAAGGACCTACTGTATAGCACAGGAAACTATACTCAATATCTTGTAATAACCTATAATGGAAGAAAAAATCTGAAAAAAATATAATTGAGTCACTTCACTGTATACTTGAAACTAATATAGCATTATAAAGTAACTATACTTTATACTCAATATACTATTGAGTATACTATACTCAATAAAAATAAAAAAAGAAATGCTTAGGAAATTCAGTAGGCAGGTCTTGATTGTCTGAGGGTAAGTTTAGAAGAACAGAAGAATCAGATCTCTGTCTTGAGAACTGGATGAACAGCAATGCCATTAACTGCAATAAAGCATAAAGGAGTGCTTACAGAGTCAATGAGTTCAGTTTTGGACTGTGGAGTTTGTGGTACCGAGTAGGATGTCTGCATAGAGATGTGTACAGCCAGTTGGACATTATGGGTTTAAAGTTTGCATCACTGGTTTGATCTGAAGTTTGGAACACATGGCATAATAAATGCAAAAGCTTGGGAAACTGGATGCTACAAATATAAAGCATTCAGAGCAGTATTATCCTATTCTTGCAGTGTTCAGCAATAATTATTTATTTTAGGGTACAAAGAACTGCAGTGAAATTTTTCTGAAAAGGAATAATATGCTCTTCCCCCAGCTCATTAGAAGGATTTCTGAAGAGAAAACAGTGTGTGCAGTGACACGCATCTAAATTCTAGACTTTCAAAGGAAATTTTCAGACAGGCCATCCTTGTTCTTGGTTAATTAGAAAATAAGAAAAACCAACAGAGGAGACCTCCTTTTGGCAGATTTTTCCATTTGTTGTGGGCTTCTATGAGGATGACTTAGACCTATGGCTTTATTATAAGAAAAATAGCATTTTTATGGATTTACAGACTATTAGACTTAGAAGCACCCTGATAGTATATTATCTGTGATTTAAAAAAAAATAAAAAATGAGAGAGACTCACTGAGGCTGGCTGATTTACTTTAGATTTCATAGCATGTATATGACAGGACCAGGCTCTAAGAGCAAAGCCCGCTGGATTGGGACAGTGAGTTTCTCTGGGGTTCCATACTGGCTCTCATTTTTCAGTACTGAAATAGCTATCTCTATCTATCTAATCTTTGCACCCCTTGATTCTTTTTCCCCTTTCTATTATTTACCTTATATCTAAGGAGAACATAAAAGTACAAATACATATAGCACTACCAGGTTAGACATGTCGGCTTGGAAATTCTGCTCAGTGAAACATGGCATATTTGTTTCAAACTGTCCAGTAAGATTCGGTTATAAAATTCTGTTGGATTAAAATGTTTCCATATATTAAAAGGACAAGTGTCACAATCTTTTGCATAATCTTTCTTTTCCCCTAAGTACGTATTAGTAATGGTAGTGGTAGTAGAAATAGTAGTGAGTAGTAGCAGGAGTCATGGTAGGAACTATAGAAGAATGATGGTAGCAGAAGTAGTAACGATGATGGTGAGGGTGGGGATGGTGATACATATATTTCCTAAGTGCTTTCTATAGGCCAGACACTCTATACATAAGAGACTGTACAGAATATAACTCAAAACTTTAATGCTCAGGTTCAGATTCCTGGGCTTGTATCCCAGTGCAAACATTTCCTGGCTATTTGACTTTGAGCAAATACTTAAATTCTTGAAGGCTCAATTTCCACAGGAGTAAAAACAGAGAAAATGAAAGTGCCTGCCTGAAATGGATAAAGGGAGACTAAAATGAACAGAAAAGTACATAAAACATCTGGCAAAGCTTATAACCCACACTCTGTGACTAAGGCTTCGTTTTTATCCCCATTATACATATGAGAACACTGAGGCTCAAGGAGCTGAAATAACTCCCAAGGCTTTTTTTCATGGTAGTACTGGGATTCAAATCCAAGTCTATATGACTCCTCACCTGCTTCAAAACCACACTGTGTGTATTCTTTGGGAGAAAGTTACTTCAATCTTGGCTTTTGAATATTGCTTCTTAAATCTTGAAAAACCTCTTTGCATTTGTTATCCGAGGGCTTTTTTTTTTTTCCAACATATGGGATGTTCCATTTCTGAATCTTCTGAAATTGTTGCAGCAAGATGCCTCTGTTGTCAACATTAGTCTTTTGGGTCATAAATGGTTGGCCTTTCCCAGGAACCTGACAGTTGACAAAAGGTACACATTTAAATTGCAAGACTGAAGACTGAACAAAGTAGTAACTGAAGATAGATTCGAGGTCAATAAATGCTGTTGTTAGAATATTATTTAAAACTATAAATCTGACTGCTTCTTTTGTATACAATATTGTGTTGGGACTGGCCAGCATTGGATTCTTCTTTATAGGGATTGCAGAGTTACTGCCTTCCCTATTAATTGGCACTGGGGATAAAATTAGCTAGTGTTTGACTTTCCACTGAAGTCTGGGACCCCTGTGACTCTGATTCTTACTCCTAGGCTAATAGACTATTAGTCACCTTCAGTGAGTTTTCTTCCTCTCTGTTTCTTTTCTGTAAGCTGGTTCAGAAACCAACTTGTAGTTTGTGGTAAGAATATTGAAAACCTAACTAGGATGTTACATTCAACTCCACAAAGAAAAGATCACTTCAGTAGAATTATAATGAATTGCTTTCCTTTTACACCATTTTAAGTCCCAAGGATTTTAACAAGGGGGTTGTTGAAAGTAAATGCTGTTTCATTACACATTATGAAGGAGCAGCAATTAAGATGTTGTCTAAGTAAGTTAACCTTTTAACCCTTAGACATATTCCAGTTCTCGCAGGTGGATAGAAAAGTAGTAGGTGTCAACATTAGAGCTGAAGGACCAAGTACCATTTTCTTTCAGAGGAAAAAAAAAAGCCCTCCCAATCATTTAAGAAAAACTGCCATCAGCAGAATTAAATAAGCATCATTGAAATGTTGTGAGATATTTTTGCTCTGTTGCCCTTGAGAATTTTGTTCTGTTGTCCTTTGAGCAATTTTAGTGAAGGCTGAATGGAAGAGCTGGGACCTGAGACCAGGTCTTTTGACTCTTAATTGTCATTGGGCATCAGAGGTTGATAAAAGAGAGTGAAATACCAAAATGCTCTCACAAAAACCAATAAGCCATTGGTTTTTGTGAGAGCAAAAACTCCATCAGGAGTCTTTGCGTTATTTCTATTTCCTAATTAAAAGTGTCCCTCATTTTTATTCCTGGAGCAATTTATATAAACCTTAAACATAGGAGCTGCTGCTAAGTCATTTCAGCCGTGTCCGACTCTGCGACCCCATAGACGGCAGCCCATCAGGCTCCCCCATCCCTAGGATTCTCCAGGAAAGAACACTGGAGTGGGTTGCCATTTCCTTCTCTAATGCATGAAAGTGAAAAGTGAAAGTGAAGTCGCTCAGTTGTATCCGACTCTTAGCGACCCCATGGACTGCAGCCTACCAGGCTCCTCCGTCCAAGGGATTTTCCAGGGAAGAGTACTGGAGTGGGGTGCCATTGCCTTCTCTGTAAATATAGGAGACACATCAATATAAGTGATTATAAGCCTGAACTTTGCTGGCTGATAAACCTGCATTTAAGCTTTAAGCATGATGTGCTCTAACTTTGTGACATCAAATAGTTATTAATCCCTCAAAGTCTTTTTTCCATGTCTGTAAACTGGAGCCATTGGTAGTGCCTAAATTCTTTTGGTTGTCTGAGGATGGAAACATAGAATTCAAGTGAAGAAAACAGGACAGTGCTAAAGTATACCTAAGTGTTGATGAGGATAGTGACGATGACAGAGATGATGATGATTTCCTTTGTAAAATGTGTTATAATAATTTGTTTCGGCCAACCTCCCCACTAAACAGTGAAAGCCTTTAAAGTAGGAGTGAATTGTATTTATGTTGTGTCCCCAGGGACTTATACAGTGTTGACTGTCTTGTTGTTTAGTCACTCAGTAGTGTCCAACTCTCTGCGACCCCCTAGACGGAGCCCCCCAGGCTCCTCTGTCCATGGAGTTTTCCAGGCAAGACTACTGCAGTGGGTTGCCATTTCCTGCTCCAGGGGATCTTCCTCACACAGGGATCAAACCTGTGTCTCTTGCATCTTCTGCATTGGTAGGTGTATTCTTTACCACTGCACCACCTGGGAAGCCTTGACTAATTTGGAAGCATCTAATAAATATAGGACTGAATTGAATAAATTAAAGTTTAACAGAAATTGAGGCCGGGCTTACATTACTGATTATGCTGCTGTTTGACATTGAAGAAGTCATCTCCTCCCTTGGTTTATCCAGTTTTCCATATATAAGGAGGAGGTATCCTACTTGCCCTTTAGATGTGCTGTAAGAATGATTTTAACATTCAGTGGAAAATTGTACCTTAATTTGTGAGGGATTAATATTTAATATTAATGAAGTTCATAGCCATCCATTTCCCTCCATTCATTTTTTTTTTGTAGTTGCAATATGCTTACGAGCTTAAAGGAGCCTGAATGAAAGAGTGTGAAGGCCATGCCTTATGTCACACACATAGCAAATGACTGAGTGCCTCTCAAATCAGAGGAGATATCTGTCCAGGCAAAAAGAGCATTGCAAGCAGTAAGAAAATTAATTGAGGCACTTAACTGCACCAAGCCCCAACCCTCACCTATTCATTTCCAAGCAGTTAAGTATTTTAGGTGATCGTCACTTTTGTCTTTGCTTCAATTACTTGAATTTTAATTGCTTGTTTTCTATAGATCTTATATGAACATCATTTAAAATAAAATTATACACAAAAACACCATGGATGAATACCCCCTAATGATCATTATGTGTGAGCAGTGAGATTATAAGTGATTTCTGTGTTCTTTCTTATTGTAAACTTGCTTTAATTTAGCCTCTTTTAGTGGCATGAACAGACTTATTAAGGCTGGAGCAACTGAGTGAATGCTTATGGCCATGAGGCTAATGGGGAGCTCTTGAGAATCTGAACATGCATTGTTACACTGTTGAGGTTCTCCAGAAATGGAGATGAATGCAGAGCATCACTGCAAACCTCTGTCATCATTCCCTCTTCCCTGTGGTAGTTACAGGCTTCAACCACTTTATTGGTCTTGGCTCCTTTTGGTGTGTTTTCTTACTTCTGGTCCATTATCAACTAGCCTTCATTCAATCTTTATTTGGTATTTTTCTCTCTCCACTTCTGTTTCCTCATGGTCTCTGCTTTTTCATCAATTCAGTTCACTCACCACAAAAGATTCAGTATGAATCTTGCAGGTTATCACCACTCCTGGCTCTTATAAGAGACCGAAGATGGAGATAGTGCCTTCTGCAGAGCTTAAAAGTGAATTTTATTTATTTTTTTAACTTTTATCCATTTCAAAGATTATACCTGCCTATGTCAATAAATACAAGTTTCTGTCACATATTCAGAATTCACTAGAACTCCCTAGTCATTCAGAGACTAGGAAAAATGTTTGTTACAACTTTAGATTGTCTGTAGTTTGAGCGGGTTTTCAACAAATGCCCCCAGTGGGAGGACTTTGATAATTATTCTTTGGAAGTGTCTTTATGGGGGCTGGGCTTTTCCCCCAATTTTTTGAACACTGATGTACCAGTTGATGGACAACTACAGCACCCAGACATCCCTTCTGGAGCAGAAGTGCCCAGTGCGGATAATTCTAGCCACAGGTCTTGATCTACATTACAGAGCTGAGTGCTAATTCTGGTATTCGAGAAAACCAACACCAAATACTTGAAATTCACATTATCTCCTGCCCTGAAGGGATTTTTCTTTGTTCTTAAGAGGCACAGCCCATTTATAAATACTAAAATGGCCAGTCCTCAATCAAGACATCTGGAAGTGGAGGATAACCTGATGTTCTGATCCGATTGGTAGTTCAGAATCAAGACTTTTTGAAGAGAAAGCGAAGGTCACTTTCTCTCTTTTCCCAAAGTGTTCTGTGACCACTTTTCATGACCACAGACATTTCCAGAACATAGTCCTGGTTATTGAGGATACTGATTATCGCCTCCACCCGGGAGAGAGACCCCACCAGTGTCAGATGTAAGGAACTGTCTAGGGTCCTATGTTTGGAGCTTCTTGGAGATGCAGGTTGTTTCCTGGGTGGTCCATACAATTTGCAGATTTCTCACCTTTCTCTCTGCCTTTTCATTTCATGAGTGTGAGCCATGAATTTTATATGTCTCTATTGCCTGATTGCTGTCTCTCAGTTGTATGTTAAAACAGCAGTCTTGCCTCTCATATTCATTTATTCTTAAGTCAAAAGACTGACCAACTGCATAAAAAAACATTCTCACTAGAATTTCCCTTCTGATTTCAAAATTGGTTTCTGAATTGTTGGCTTATTATTATTTTTTTAAATCTTTATTCTGTAATGTGCATGTGAGAAAAGGAGCATGAAATAGTCATTTACTTTTAATTTAGCCTAAAGAGTGATGTGGTCCCATCACTTCATGGGAAATAGATGGGGAAACAGTGGAAACAGTGTCAGACTTTATTTTGGGGGACTCCAAAATCATTGCAGATGGTGATTGCAGCCATGAAATTAAAAGACGCTTACTCCTTGGAAGGAAAGTTATGACCAACCTAGATAGCATATTCAAAAGCAGAGACATTACTTTGCCAACAAAGGTTCGTCTAGTCAAGGCTATGGTTTTTCCAGTGGTCATGTATGGATGTGAGAGTTGGACTGTGAAGAAAGCTGAGCGCCGAAGAATTGATGCTTTTGAACTGTGGTGTTGGAGAAGACTTTTGAGAGTCCCTTGGACTGCAAGGAGCTCCAACCAGTCCATTCTAAAGGAGATCAGCCCTGGGTGCTCTTTGGAAGGACTGATGCTAAAGCTGAAACTCCAGTACTTTGGCTACCTCATTCGAAGAGTTGACTCACTGGAAAAGACTCTGATGCTGGGAGGGATCGGGGGCAGGAGGAGAAGGGGACAACAGAGGATGAGATGGCTGGATGGCATCACCAACTCAATGAACGTGAGTTTGAGTGAATTCTGGGAGTTGGTGATGGACAGGGAGGCCTGGCGTGCTGCGATTCATGGGGTCGCAAAGAGTCAGACACGATTGAGCGACTGAACTGAACTGAACTGAAAGAGTGATGGCAGCTCGTTGCCAATAATATGTGATTTTGAAGCTGTCAGTCTATTGTGATATAAACCCATTTTCCCAGACAGTGAGGGGCCCATTGGAGAGGAATTCTTTGATTTTATTGGATAACAAAAAGCTTTAGGTAGTGTTCTCTTAAATGATTTACAAAAGAAATCTTTCTCCTTGATCAGGATCTTTGAGGTTAACATGAGAGTTAGAGTATCATTTTTCTTGCAAGATCATCATTTTATCAAAATAAAAAGAGTCTTCAACAAGACACCCCACAAATCCCAAGAGAGTAATTACACTCTTGGAACTGGAAATCTTGCATGTTTGCAGACATTTTGGAGTTCGGCATTTGTGGCTCTTCGCACACTATGAAATATTTATGCATTGTTCAAATAACCCTGCTTAGTTACCACTGGATACCTACTGTTGTACAGGAATTGCATTTAGAAAGGAACTGAATCTAATTTGCAAAATCCATAAAGCTCTCATACACATATAGTTCAGTGGAAATTTTTCTGAGACAGTAGTTGAACATACTAGTAAATAGATGCTTATTTGGTTTGGAGGATTTTTTGTTATTTGCAGCAATGAAAAAAATTACTTACTCTCAACATATTGCAATTAATTTATAAAACAAAGTTGCCAATAAAATTTGACTTTCTATACCAGACATTTTAAAAAAATGATTACTGCGCATGCAGTAATCCATTTTACTAATGCAAAAGCATAAAAATAAACAAGAGATTATTTATAACTATCACCTAGAGAAAGCATTTTAGAAAATACCCTTCTGACTACTGGTTTGTTTTCCTTCCTTTAAGTATCTCCTGTCCTTCCTTCCCTTCCCTTTCCTTTCTTCCTTCCTTCCTGGTCTTCTTCCATCCTTCCTTTCTGTCTATCCATTCATCTGTCCTTGTATTTAAAACATGGTGTTATATTAGATATAAACTTTTTACAGTTTGCTTTGGTAATGAAGCAGCATACTTTGAGTGTCTTCCAAGCCAGTAGATATACTTCTACTTAACAGGGATTTTATTTCATTGTATTATAATGTTCCATAAATTATATGTCCAATCTCTTATTACTGGGCATTTATATTGTTTCTAATTTTTGACTAATAGAAACATTTCTAAACAGATAAAGAGAATTAAAATTCATTTATTCAATAAATAGTTATTGAACTGACACTATGTGCCACATACTGGGGTTATAGCAATGTTAGAAACAGCTCATGTTTCTGTCTTTCTATAAGTCCATGATAAATAGATAAAACAAGATCTTTGAAATTTAGATTAGGGTAACATTTGTTTTTCCTGAGACAGTCTTTATCATCTGTTAGAGAAGGTTAATACTTCTGGTTATTATTTTCCCAGGCCATTAAAAGGCTTTATTCCTTATGTCACACTGACCAACTGTAACACCAGTTACAGTTGACAAGGTGAGAGATGGCTGTGTTATCACTAGAGATGGTGAAAAATGGTCACATTCTGGATCTATGTGGAAGGTAGAGACAACTGGATATGCTGATGGTTAGGATGTCAGGTGAGAGGGAAAGAGATGTTCAGGTGGACTCTACAGTTTTTAGCCTGAGAGACTAGGTTGTCAGTCACTATCTGTCAATCACTGATTGGTGGATAGGAGGGAGAAAAGGTTTCATGGAGGCAGAGATGAGGGTGATCAACATTTTGATTGTGAGGTGTTTATTAAGTGGAAATGTTCAAGTGTGAAATTGGATGCATGAATCTAAAGCTCAAGAGAGAGAAGTCAGAGTGGGAGATTTAAATTTGGGAATTATCGACACTGGCCAAGTGATCTTAATCACGGCAATTAATCTTTCTGTACCTCAATTTAATCATCTATAAGATGGGTATAATGCTTTTTTGTAAAAGTTAAATGAAATAATACAAATTTTATAAAAATTTAGCACACTGCCTGACACATGGTGAGTAGATAATAAACATTATCTCCTACTCCTCCTTCCCATGATGATGATGGATGCATGGGTAGGTGGATGATTGCAGTGTTGATAAATTAATTAATGTGAACATTTTTAAAACCCAGGTCAGAAGTTCAACTCATTTTGGAGAAATGGAGAAAACATGGGTTCATCTGCTTTCAGTGTAGGATATAGAGGTATAGGAGAAAAAGCAGATCCTAAAATACATTTAGATTAGAGGCTTAGTAACTATGGGTTATTAATTACATTTTCCAGGGAAACCAAGCCATGAATCCCAGGGCTCATATTATCATGGCTGACTATGCCAAGTCTAATCTTTGTGGTTGAAGTGTGGTCCTGACCTTCCTTGCCTAGATGGAAATGTTAACTAAAAAAGCATTTTGTAGTCCTTGAGGTGCTCAGAGAGAATCCTTTTAATAATTCAGTCAACTGTATTTACATGGTCCCTCGATGTCTGGGCCAGGCCTTGTTAGGAATAAAGGATAAAATATTAAAGAGAGAAATATAAACAATCCTGACTTGAATTACAATTTCTAGTTAAAAAAAGAGTTCATGACTCACAGAAGCTATTATGTGTGTAATCTCTGAAAATGGAATTGGCTGGCTGACCTCCTAAGAGCCCCTCTTAAACACTAAGTGAATATTTCACTATAATGACCAAGACTTTGCAGTTGATGTTAGCAGACTGCCTACTCACTAAGAATTTGCAGTCATTCATTCAATCACCAAAGTTGTGAAGAGCAATTAATATGAGCCAGACATCCTACTAGCTGAGAATTGCAGTTTTTGAAGTTATGATGGCTTAGTTGTCTGCTAACTCAAAGTCTTTTCTCCAACACATGAAACACATTTCTGCAAAATATATTTCATTTTTTTTAGAAAGCAAACATTGATTCTGAGATACTTGTAGATTTGCACACAAAAGATCCTGTGTACCCTTTACCCACTCCCCTCAATCGTAACATCTTGTAAAACTATAGTTAATGTCACTGTAGGGATATTGACAATTCATTTTTATATTAAGAAATGAAACCTTAAGACTATATTAAGATTTGGAATCACAAATGTAAGATTTAAATATACAAGTCTAAAGACATGCGAAGATATCTCAGCTAATGCTATTTTCCCTGTTTTGTACCCTATGCTCCTTCCCTCTGTCTGTGACCCTGAGTCTGGATACACCTTCTGTATATTGCTCTAGGGATTTTTGTATACGCCTCCTTTTGTAACACTCAGCTCACAGGAAATTCCTTGTTTAAAAAATGTTTTCTTTTGTGACTCAAATCTCAAACGGCAAAAATTACATCAACTATTCACTACTGTTTCTATGGCATCTGACAAAGTATCTGATGCAGAGGGTCTTATTTGGATGAGAGAATCAATTAGTCACCCCTGTGACAGGTCATCGAAAACTAGGATGTTAGTGGTGATGCTTCTTCAGAAGTCAGTAAGACCTTTGCTTCTCTAATTACACATCTGCCCTCAGAAAGCTTTCCATCCACCAAAACAACCAAAATATGTATGTGGTCTAACACATGTGAGAAAGTTATTATTCTTCAAAACAATCTAATCTGAGTTAAATAACAATCCGCCAATTACTGAAATGTCTTGAAATCAGGTGTGAAAAGCAATCTATTCTAGAATACTTTTCTTGATGAAGGATTTTTTGGGTTCTCCAATGTTCTAATCAACTAGACCATCGTAGCTGAATGATTTCCCCTCTAAATGACAGTATAAGTTAATGCTTCTTAAACCTTGCTTGTGAACACCCAGGGCACCTACAAGCTGGCTTCTCTCTGGGGGATAATGGAACTCTGATAATTTGGTGCTTTAAATAGCTTGGCAGATTATCTGAAACAAATAGTGTAATAAACAAGTATACCCTAATGGTTAGCTTCTGAGAACATACCTTAAAAGCTTTTCATTGGAAAGTTTTGTTTTTTGAAGTTGGGAATATCTGTGTCTGATCTGAGACATTCCAAGATTGCTCAGTCTGTTGGGTGCTTTGTTCAGTGGCACTGAGAAGTCACTTGGGATAAAATTAAGAGCCAGTTAGTCATGATATCTATCTTAATAGAGCTTATTTTCTAGAATAAAGAACAGAAAAAAATATTAAGTGAGCAAAACAACAAATTAAATAATTATAATTTTTGAAAAGCCACTTCTAGTGAGTGAATGAATGAACATGAAGAGAGAAAAGCAGCCCTGAAAGGCAAAAACTAGCCTCAAACACACATAGGTGGGCTGTGGTTTGCTCCTGTTGAACATAAAAAATTTCACAAAACATCAACATCATCCTTTCTGAGACTGTAACTGATCAAAACAATGACGCTGTAATCATTTTTGAATACAGATAAAAACATGAGCATTGTCCAAACCAGAAAAATGACCAAACATTTCTCCGTAATAGTTAATATGTGTGACTGCTGCTTTTTTTTCCTTTTTTTTTTTTTCACAAATCACCGGGTGCTTACATTCTAGGTGAGAATTATTAAGATACCCAATCACAGAATTATCCCAGCTTCCTAGCAGCGTCCCATGCAGAGCAAAGTCTCACTTCCTTGAATCATCTCCCAGATGACCTAATTTCAAATCCTACAATGAACCCTTTTCAATACTTCCCCCACCCACCTCAGCCATGGTGTTCCCCAAGGTGGAGCTCTTTCTCCTTGCCATAAGGCAATAAACACCACATTACTCAATTAAAATGTGTTCCTGCTGCTCTTTGGCTTGAAAAATGAATGCTGCTGCTGCAGCTGCTAAGTCACTTCAATCGTGTCCAACTCTGTGTGACCCCACAGACGTCAGCCCACCAGGCTCCCCTGTCCCTGGGATTTTCCAGGCGAGAACACTGGAGTGGGTTGCCATTTCCTTCTCCAATGCATGAAAGTGAAAAGTGAAAGTGAAGTTGCTCAGTCATGTCCGACTCGTAGCGACCCCATACCAGGCTCCTCCATCCATGGGATTTTCCAGGAAAGAGTACTGGAGTGGGGTGCCATTGCCTTCTCTGGAAAAGTGAATGAAAGAACTTTTTTCAGATGTCTAAAGCTTTCTTCACTCAGATTTAATTGCTGAGTCAGATTTAGAATAAAACTTACTAAAATTTGGAAACACACATGAAGAAGAAAATGGTTTATCAACAGTAACTTGTTACAGAGAAAAAAATTAGAAAGACTTGAAAACTTGAGTGATTCTCAGAGAAGAAGGCTCTGAGCAGATGGAGGTCAGCGTATGATTTGGGAAGAGGTCTATATGTGTCTAGGTAGACAATGGAAAGAATAGATACCAGCATGGGAAAGATTTCAGCTTATTCGAAGAAGAATTCTAGACCAATGAGAGAGCTCTTGCGACAAATGGGCAAGAAAAGAAGGAAACTGAGCCATGTTCTGCCCGTAAGTTCTTCCTTCTCTCTCAAGTAAATCTTAAATGTAGCTTATTAAGCAATTTTTATCAAAGAGTTTGTAAGTACTTCAACAGGCAAAAGAACTCTTCTTCCTTCCAAAATACATCTCTCAGAAATCATAAACAGTTCTTAATATCTGGACACCTACCAGAATAGCAATTGCACTCCCCAAGTGTGCCAAAGTAAAATCAGTTGGCTCTATGTGCATACAGAATAAGGCAAGATAAATCCTAATAGCTGAGTCAGGAGCTAAATCTTTATCCAGGGATCAAGATTTATATACTACAACTCAGCTTTATTGTCTCTAGCTGCATAATGTTGGCTGGGAATAGCTTAATTTTAGGCACTTCTTTCACTGCTAATTTTAAACAGTCTCTTTCAGATTATCTCAGTTTCTTTTAGATACATATTCATAAATTAATATTTGAAAGTAACTTTCGTATATGTTTATTTCCTCCCCAAAGTTTTCCCTGTCCTTCCTCAAAATCCAAGATGGCATTAGGTATAGATGAAGAGCTTTTGTGTACTCATGATGATGCAGAAAGGAAAGCTGGAGTGAGTGAGGATGGGTGGCTTGACTATCCCCTGGGTTCTTTTGGGCTCCATTGAGATCATTCTTGTCCAGCATGGTGACTGAACATTGTTCTCTGTATGTTTCTCAAGTTTACGGCTGGTGAAACTGTTCTTTCCACACTGTGGGGCCTGGCGCTTCTCCTTTCCACCTCCTATTTCACACTCTAGAACTTGGTCTCATTTGGCTCTTTCTGGCCCAGGTGATTCTCCTTGTTATCAGCTATGATAATAAATGGATGCTCATTGTCCTCATTTCAACTGTAAAAGAGAACCTAAAAATTACTCTAGCCTATCAGTGGCAGGTTCTGGGTTCTTAATTATCAGCTACCATTTGTAATATCCAAGAGACACTTTAAAATCTTTCGCATATCATAGACAATCCATTATATACCATGCTGGGTTCTGGGAAGGTGGATCAGCCTGAAGGAGTTACCTTTTGACTATGTCATGTGGCCAATTATATCCTGTGGAGCATCTCAAAAGGGTGCACTTTGGTTGTTGTTCAGTCACTCAGTTGCATCTGACTCTTTGCAACCCCATGGAATGCAGCATGCCAGGCCTCCCTGTCCATCACCAACTCCTAGAGCTTGCTCAAACACATGTCCATTGAGTCGATGGTGCCATCCAACCATTCTCTTCTTCTGTTATCCCCTTCCCCTCCTGCCTTCAATCTTTCCCAGCATCAGGGTCTTTTCCAGTGACTCAGCTCTTCGCATCAGGTGGCCAAAGTATTGAAGATTCAGCTTCAGCATTAGTCTTTTTAATGAATATTCAAGATTGATTTCTTTTAGGATTGACAAGTTTGATCTCCTTGTAGTCCAGGGGACTCTCAAGACTTCTCCAACACTACAGTTCAAAAGCATCAATTCTTTGATGCTCAGTCTTCTTTATGGTTCAACTCTCAACACCTTGGCAGTTGCATTTTTTTTTTCAAGTTAAAAGTAGAAACCTGCTTATGACATTCCATGTCAATATATCTTGTGTTTTTATTATTCCCTTTCAGGATTGGTCCTCAAAAGTGGATAGGGATTGATGAGAAATAAGAACTCTAACTGCTGGTGCCCTTGGATGCATTCTTTATTTCTCCTTTGATGGAAATTTACATCATGTTCTATTCTGAATTTTCTCTACCAAAGTCATAGAAAAGTCCATGTATGCGATCACCAGATTTGTCTGTTGATATGGAGAAGGAGTTTTGAGAATTTCTTTTTTCTTTTTTGACAAGGCCCAACTATCAGAACTATTATCTTGTTATAGACTCAAAATAAATCTAATTTGACAGTCAACATGAAGCATAGGTTTTGTTATTCTAGATGATTCCTTTTCTCTGAGGCACTGAAACCCATTAGGGTAGGAGAGCCCTAGGGTATTATGATTTAAGATAAATGAAAAGTACATCAATTTAATATTTTAAAAAATATTGTACCTATCAAAACTCTAATTCCATGCAGTCATGATTCCCAACTTTGATGGGTTCATGGATGTTTAAATCATTCATCTGCTCTGAGTCAATGAATCTTTCTCTGACATCTTTAATAATTTGTTTATTTATTCAATGTACTACTTATTGTATCACTTCTTCCTTTACAATAAGATCCACAAGGACAGGAATATTTGTTTTTATTTACTCACTTATGTTACTGGTGCCTGGAACTAAGTAGGGCCTCATAACTATTTGCTGAATGAATAAATAATGAATGGATACAAGAAACAGATTCTCTTATGCTCATTTAGCAACAAATATTAAAAAGATAGTCAGGTCTTACATACAGCTGAGAAAGTAAGTTGTAATAATATGCACTGAAGAATGCTTAGGAAGTGTCCATTAGGTACTGAGGTTACAACAAGGAACAAAGAGATATGTGTCAGTTCTCATGGAAGAAGAGAGGGAGAGATATTAATTGTAATCCTGGCTTTGCATTTATTAACTATGTGATACAAGTAAAGTTATCCAATCCCTATGAGCCTCAGTATTTGAATCTGGAAATTGGAAATAGGGAAATTTATCTATTTCCTATTTGAAATAGAAAATTTATCTTATAGTGCGTTCTCTTGGCAAAACTGTATTAACCTTTGCCCTGCTTCATTCTGTACTCCAAGGCCAAATTTGTCTGTTATTCCAGGTATTTCTTGACTTCTTACTTTTGTATTCCAGTCCCCTATGATGAAAAGGACATCTTATTTGGGTGTTCGTTCTAGAAGGTCTTGTAGGTCATCACAGAACCATTCTACTTCTGAATCTTCAGCATTACTGGTCGGGGCATAGACTTGGATCACTGTGATAATGAATGGTTTACCTTGGAAATGAACAGAGATCATTCTGTCATTTTTGAGATTGCATCCAACTACTGCATTTTGGACTCTTTTGTTGACTGTGTTGGCTACTGCATTTCTTCTAAGAGATTCTTGCCTACAGTAGTATATATAATGGGCATCTGAGTTAAATTCACCCATTCCAGTCCATTTTAGTTCACTGATTCCTAAAATGTCGATTTTCACTCTTGCCATCTCCTGTTTGACCACTTCCAATTTGCCTTGATTCATAGACCTAACTTTTCAGGTTCCTATGCAATATTGTTGTTTATAGCATCAGACTTTACTTCTATCATCAGTCACATCCACAAATGGGTGTTTTTGCTTTGGCTCTGTCTCTTCATTCTTTCTGGAGTTAGTTCTCCATTGATCTCCAGTAGCTTATTGGGCACCTACCGACCTGGGGAGTTCATCTTTCAGTGTCCTATCTTTTAGCCTTTTCATACTGTTCATGTGATTCTCAAGTCAAGAATACTGAAGTGGTTTGCCATTCCCTTTTCCAGTGGGCCACATTTTGTCAGAACTATCCACCATGACCCATCCATCTTGGGTGGCCCTACACAGCATGGCTCATAGTTTCACTATGAGTTACACAAACACCCTCTTCCAACAACACAAGAGAAGACTCTACACATGTACACTGCCAGATGGTAAATACTGAAATTAGATTGGTTACATTTTTTGCAGCCAAAGATGGAGAAGCCCTATACAGTCAGCAAAAATAAGACTGGGAGCTGACTGTGGCTCAAATCATGAACACCTTATTGCCAAATTCAGACTAAAATTGAAGAAAGTAGGGAAAACCACTAGACCATTCAGGTGTGACCTAAATCAAATCCCTTATGATTATACAGTGGAAGTGACAAATAGATTCAAGGGACTAGATCTGATAGAGTGCCTGATGAACTATAAACAGAGCTTCATGACATTTTACAGGAGGCAGGGAACAAGACCATCCCCCAAAAATAAATGCAAAAAGGCAAACCATTGTCTGAGGAGGCCTTACAAATAGCTGTGAAAAGAAGAGAAGCTAAAGGCAAAGGAGAAAAGAAAAGATATACCCATTTGAATGCAGAGTTCCAAAGAATAGCAAGGAGAGATAAGAAAGCCTTTCTCAGTGATCAATGCAAAGAAATAGAGGAAAACAATAGAATGGGAAAGACTAAATATCTCTTCTGGAAAATTACAGATACCAAGGGAACATTTCATGCAAGTTCAGTTCAATTGATCAGTCGTGTCTGACTCTTTGTGACCCCATGAATCGCAGCACACCAGGCCTCCCTGTCCATCACCATCTCCCGGAGTTTACTCAAACTCACGTCCATCGAGTTGGTGATGTCATCCAGCCATCTCATCCTCTGTCGTCTCCTTTTCCTCCTGGCCCCAATCCCTCCCAGCATCAGAGTCTTTTCCAATGAGTCAACTCTTCTCATGAGGTGGCCAAAGTACTGGAGTTTCAGCTTTAGCATCATTCCTTCCAAAGAACACCCAGGGCTGATCTACTTTAGAATAGACTGGTTGGACCTCCTTGCAGTCCAAGGGACTCTCAAGAGTCTTCTCCAACACCACAGTTCAAAAGCATCAATTCTTCAGCACTCAGCTTTCTTCATAGTCCAACTCTCACATCCATACATGACAACCAGAAAAACCATAGCCTTGACTAGATGGACCTTTGCTGGCAAAGCAATTGTCTCTGCTTTTCAATATGCTATCTAGGTTGGTCATAACTTTCCTTCCAAGGAGTAAGTGTCTTTTAAGTTCATGGCTGAAATCAATATCTGCAGTGATTCTGGAGCCAAAAAAAAAAAAAAAGTTTGACACTCTTTCCCCATCTATTTCCCATGAAGTGATGGGACCAGATGCCATGATCTTAGTTTTCTGAATGTTGAGCTTTAAGCCAACTTTTTCACTCTCCACTTTCACTTTCATCAAGAGGCTTTTGAGTTCCTCTTCACTTTCGCCATAAGGGTGGTGTCATATGCATATCTGAGGTTATTGATGTTTCTCCCCGCAATCTTGATTCCAGCTTGTGTTTCTTCCAGCCCAGCGTTTCTCATGATGTACTCTGCATAGAAGTTAAGTATGCAGGGTGACAATATACAGCCTTGATGTACTCCTTTTCCTATTTGGAACCAGTCTGTTGTTCCATGTCCAGTTCTAACTGTTGCTTCCTGACGTGCATACAGGTTTCTCAAGAGGCAGGTCAGGTGGTCTGGTATTCCCATATCTTTCAGAATTCTCCACAGTTTATTGTGATCCACACAATCAAAGGCTTTGGCATAGTCAATAAAGCAGAAATAGATGTTTTTCTGGAACTCTCTTGCTTTTTCAATGATCCAGAGGATGTTGGCAATTTGATCTCTGGTTCCTCTGCCTTTTCTCAAACCAGCTTGGACATCTGGAAGTTCATGGTTCATGTATTGCTGAAGCCTGGCTTGGAGAATTTTGAGCATTACTTTACTAGCATGTGAGATGAGTGCAATTGTGCGGTAGTTTGAGCATTCTTTGGCATTGCCTTTCTTTGGGATTGGAATGAAAACTGACCTTTTCCAGTGTTGTGGCCACTGCTGAGTTTTCCAAATTTGCTGGCATATTGAGTGTAGCACTTTCACAGCATCATCTTTCAGGATTTGAAATAGCTCATCTGGAATTCCATCACCTCCACTAGCTTTGTTCGTAGTGATGCTTCCTAAGACCCACCTGACTTCACATTCCAGGATGTCTGGCTCTAGGTCAGTGATCACATCAACATGATTATCGTGGTCGTGAAGATCTTTACAGTTCTTCTGTGTATTCTTCCCACCTCTTCTTAATATCTTCTGTTTCTGTTAGGTCTATACCATTTCTGTCCTTTATTGAGCCCATCTTTGCATGAAATGTTCCCTTGGTATCTCTAATTTTCTTGAAGAGATCTCTGGTCTTTGCCATTCTGTTGTTTTCCTCTATTTGTTTGCATTGATCGCTGAGGAAGGCTTTCTTATCTCCTCTTGCTATTCTTCGGAACTCTGCATTCAGATACTTAAATCTTTCCTTTTCTCCTTTGTTTTTCACTACTCTTCTTTTCACAGCTATTTGTAAGGGCTCCCCAGACAGCCATTTTTCTTTTTTGCATTTCTTTTCCATGGGGATGGTCTTGATTCCTATCTCCTGTACAATGTCACGAACCTCAGTCCCTAGTTCATCAGGCACTCTATCTATCAGATCTAGTTCCTTAAATCTATTTCTCACTTCCACTGTATAATCATAAGAGATTTGATTTAGGTCACACCTGAATGGTCTAGTGGTTTTCCCTACTTTCTTCAATTTCAGTCTGGATTTGGCAATAAGGAGCTCATAATCTGAGCCACAGTCAGCTCCTGGTCTTGTTTTTGCTGACTGTATAGAGCTTCTCCATCTTTGGCTGCAAAGAATATAATCAATCTGATTTCAGTGTTGACCATCTGGTGATGTCCGTGTGTAGTGTCTTCTCTTGTTTTGTTGGAAGAGGGTGTTTGCTATGACCAGTGCATTCTCTTGGCAAAACTCTATTAGCCTTTGCCCTGCTTCATTCCGTATTCCAAGGCCAAATTTGCCTGTTACTCCAGGTGTTTCTTGACTTCTTACTTTTGCATTCAGTCCCCTATAATGAAAAGGATATCTTTTTTGGGTGTTAGTTCTAAAAGGTCTTGTAGGTCTTCATAGAACTGTTCAACTTCAGCTTCATCAGCATTACTGGTTGGGGCATAGACTTGGATTACTGTGATATTGAATGGTTTGCCTTGGAAACAAACAGAGATCATTCTGTCGTTTTTGAGATTGCATCCAAGTACTGCATTTTGGACTCTTTTGTTGACCATGATGGCTACTCCATTTCTTCTAAGGGATTCCTGCCCAAAGAAGTAGATGTAATGGTCATCTGAGTTAAATTCACCCATTCCAGTCCATTTTAGTTCGCTGATTCCTAGAATGTCGACATTCACTCTTGCCATCTCCTGTTTGACCACTTTCAATTTGCCTTGATTCATGGACCTGACATTCCAGGTTCCTATGCAATATTGCTCTTTACAGCATTGGGCCTTGCTTCTATCACCAGTCACATCCACAACTGGCTATTGTTTTTGCTTTGGCTCCATCCCTTCATTATTTCTGGAGTTATTTCTCCACTGATCTCCAGTAGCATATTGGGTACCTACTGACCTGGGGAGTTCATCTTTCAGTATCCTATCATTTTGCCTTTTCATACTGTTCATGGGGTTCTCAAGGCAAGAATACTGAAGTGGTTTGCCATTCCCTTCTCCAGAGGGCCACATTTGTCATTTCATGCAAAGATGGGCTCAATAAAGAACAGAAACGGTATGGACCTAACAGAAGCAGAAGATATTAAGAAGAGGTGGCAAGAATACACAGAATAACTGTACAAAAAAGATCATGAGTCATATAATCATGATGGTGTGATCACTCATGTAGAGTTGGACATCCTGGAATGTGAAGTCCAGTGGGACTTAGGATGCCTCACTACTAAAAAAGCTAGTGGAGGTGATGGAATTCCAGTTGAGCTATTTCAAATCCTAAAAGATGATGCTGTGAAAATGCTGCACTCAATACACCAGCAAATTTGGAAAGATCAGCAGAGACCACAGGACTGGAAAAGGTCATTTTTTATTCCAATCCCAAAGAATGACAATGCCAAAGAATGCTCACACTACTTACTGCACAACCACACTCATCTCACACACTAGCAAAGTAATGCTGAAAATTCTCCAAGCCAGGCTTCAACAGTACATGAATCATGAAATTCCAAAAGTTCAAGCTAATTCAGAAAAGGCAGAGGAACCAGAGATCAAATTGCTAACATCCATTAGATCATGGAAAAATAGAGAGAGTTCCAGAAAAACATCTACTTCTGCTTTATTGACTATGCCAAAGCCTTTGATGTGTGGATCACAGTAGACTGTGGAAAATTCTTCAAGAGATGGGAATACCAGACCACCTGACCTGTCTCCTGAGAAATCTGTATGCAAGTCAAGAAGCCACAGTTAGAACTGGACATGGAACAACAGACTGGTTCCAAATTGGGAAAGGAGTACATCAAGGCTGTATATTGTCACCCTGCTTATTTAACTTATATACAGAGTACATCATGAGAAACGCTAGGCTGGAGGAAGCACCATTTGGAATCAAAATTGCCAAGAGAAATATCAATAACCTCAGATATGCAGATGACACCACCCTTATGGCAGAAAGCAAAGAAGAACTAAAGAGCCTCTTGATGAAAGTGAAAGAGGAGAGTGAAAAAGTTGGCTTAAACTCAGTATTCAGAAAACTAAGATCATGGCATCTGGTCCCATCACTTCATGGCAAACAGATGGGAAACAATGGAAATAGTTAGAGATTTTATTTTTTGGCTCCAAAATCAATGCGGATGGTGACTACAGCCATGAAATTAAAAGACGCTTACTCCTTGGAAGAAAAGTTATGACCAACCTAGAGAGCATATTAAAAAGCAGAGACATTACTTTACCAACAGAGATCTGTCCAGTCAAAGCTATGGTTTTTCCAGTAGTCATGTATGGATATGAGAGTTGGACTATAAAGAAAACTGTGTGTCAAAGAATTGATGCTTTTGAACTGTGGTGTTGGAGAAGACTTCTGAGAGTCCTTTGGACAGCAAGGAGATCCAACCAGTCCATCCTAAAGCAAATCAGTCCTGAATATTCATTGGAAGGACTGATGCTGAAGATGAAACTCCAGTACTTTGGCACCTGATGTGAAGAACTGACTCATTAGAAAAGACCCTGATGCTGGGAAAGATTGAAGGCAGGCAGAGAAGGGGATAACAGAGGATGGGATAGTTGGATGGCATCACCAACTCAATGGACTTTGAGTTTGAGGAAGCTTTGGGAGTTGGTGATGGACAGGGAAACTTGGCGTGCTGCAGTCCATGGGGGTCACAAAGAATTGAACACGACTAAGCGATTGTACTATGCTGATCCTATATTGTGTAAATTGCACATCACAGGTACTCAGTGAATGTTAATTTCCTATTTCACATCACCAGGTATCAACTTATAAAGTGATGTGAAAAATAGAGGGAAAAATGGAGAAAAGGAAAAGTAGAACATGGATTTTGATTCTCAACCATAAGTGGAATTTGCTTTAGCTCTATGCTTTCTTGACGTATACATCCATGAATGCTAAGTTTCTTCAGTCGTGTCTGACTCTGTGTGACCCTATGGACCTCAGTCCACCAGGCTCCTCTGTCTATGGGATTCTCCAGGCAAGAATACTGGAGTGGGTCTCCATTCCCTCCTCCAATGGATCATTGAAGCTGTATCTCTTACGTCTCCTGCCTTGGCAGGCAGGTTCTTTACCACTAGCACCACCTGGGAAATCCCTATTGAAGTATAGTTGATTTACAGAGTTGTGTTAGTTTCAGATGTTGAGCAAAGTGATTCAGTTTTATGTGTATATGTTTATAAATATATATATATTTTTAAGATTATTTCCCTTATGGGTAATTTTAAAATACTGACCATAGTTCACTGTGTTATATATTTCTTCCTTGTTGACTGTCTATTTTATATATAGTAGTGTGTATATGTTACTCTTAAATTCCTAACTTATCCCTCCCCCTCTTTCATTTTGGTAAGCATAAATTTGTTTTCTATGTCCAGGGTCTATTTCTGTTTTATATATAAGTTTATTTGTATCATTTTTTTAGATTCCACATATAAGTGATAGCATATGATATTTGTCTTTCTCTGTCTGGCTTACTTCACTCAGTGTGGTAATCTCTAGGTCCATCCACGTTGTTACAAATGGTATTATTTCATTCTTTCTATGGCTGAGTAATATTCATTTTATATATATATATATATATATATATATACATATATATATGCCACATCTTCTTCATCTGTCCTTCTATTGATGGACATTTAGGTTGCTCCATTGTAAATAGTGCTTCAGTGAACATTCAATAAACTCAAAATGGATTAAAGACCTAAATCTAAGACCAGAAATTATAAAACTCCTAGGGGGAAAAAAGACAGAACACTCTTTGACATACATTGCAATATTTTTTTGGTTCTTAACCATAGCTGAAATTTGCCTTAGTTCTTGATAATCATTTTTCTCTGTCTAACAAGGAGTCAACCTGTAGCATAACTGTTGGGGGTCCCATGGGATTACTCCTACAGCAGTGTACAAGGCCACCCATCACGGAGAATGGACTGTGACCCTCTCAGAGGCCCTTCAGTGACTTGGCCTCAAGCAACTGACATTCTGGTCCCTCGTCTTCAAGCAAGCGAGATCTGATTGGCTGTTTTCCAAAGTGTATTTGCAGCTCCCTGGACACTCTTGTTCTGCTCATGTTTGATAGAGCTCTTAGGTTCTTAACTCTGCTGAGTACAGTCTCTCACTTCTCACTTCCCATGAGAGGGAATTTCTGGTTCTTGATATCAGTTCAAGTGAAAACCTGCCCAAGTTTCTTTTAAGTGGTATTGCCAGTAAAGGGGATTTTATTAATTCAAAGAGTAGGATTCAAAGATATTTCTGCAATGATACACCTTTGCCTGGTGCTGTTCAAGCCTGTGGACACTCAGTCTTGAAACACTTTTTACAATTAGTCCTGGAACGCATTGGTTTTTCATATTGTCAGTTGAATACCTTACTATTTAGTGTCAGAGCCTTTCTTCCCTGGTGGCATGTCCTTACTCTGTAGGTATTTCACCTCCAAGTCCCATGATAAGCAAACAAAATTACTAAGGTATATTTAGCTACCCAAGATCTGTCTTGAAGAAACATTTGTAAGCCATGGTTCCTGCCCTCCAACAGATTAAAGATGATGGTGGTGGTGATGATAATAATAATATTGACAGTAAGTGACATTTGAGCACTTATTGTGTCTCAGAAAATATGTTAAATACTTTGCATGCATTAATGAATTTATTCCTGGCAAAATGGTCAATGGATTAGGTACTCTTAGTGTCCCCATTTTGCAGATGAAGAAACAGGGCTCAAAGAGGCTAAATGACTTGCCATAATAGCAGACTTCAGAGAATTTCCTGCCTCTCACTGTACCACAGTGCTTTGGATACCTTATCTTATTCTGTTATTCCAGTAACTCTGTGAGATTGGAATATTAGTTACATTTTCCCCCTATGGAAACTAACGCTCAGAAAGGTTAGGTAACTTCTCCAAGATCACACAGCTTGTAAATGGAAGACCTGGGATTTAAAACAACAAAGCCTATAATCCTAAACTTTAAATTAAACTATTATAGCAACTTGATAGTCAATAGAACACTCTATTACTATGGACCAAGTCTAAATAATACATATACACATATATTCCCTACACCTTCAGAGAGTTATAATCACAAAGCACTTTCATATAGATTAAAAGTGAGAGTTTGGGAAAGTTATTCTCAGAGATAATGATGAAGAGCCAGGGTGAAGACTGGAGGGTTTTGTAAACACCTAACTGCCATCCAGCAGGTGTCTGCCCCCAGGCTCACACAACAGGTAAAGTGGTGTCTTGGGATAAGAGTGAACAGTTCTTTCCCTAGATGTGCTTTTCTCTCTATACCATGTTTTTGTGAGCTGGCGGATTTAATAACAGATGCTCTGGGATCATTCTTACTAAAGCAAAAGAATTGTCTCCATAGATTCATTTCTTGCCCAATGTTCACCATGAGCACATCCTAAAAGAAATGATCATCTGACAGAAAAACACAGTAGAGATCACAATGGGATTGGGTTTCTCATGATGATAATGACAGAATTGCCACTTCATTAACATAGAGTTTTACACAGGACACTTCTTTCCTATCATATCCCTTAAATGAAAGAAACACCTTTCAGCCTCAAGGCCATAATACTTATGTTCAGGTTGAAGAAGAATTTGTTTCTATATAAGTTTGAGTAAGCAAACAAATTATCTCTTCTGTTTGTTTTTCATCACGATCTACGTTTGATCCTGTGTTCACTTCATGGCAAACCAATATGAAACATTTCCCATTTGTCCTGAAATGAGCATCAAATGAAATATCTTTTCATGTACAGCTTGGGCTTGTATTCTGTTGTCTCAGAACAGTTATTTGGTGCTTTGAATACAGTTAGATTGAATTATCTCATCCTTCAATAATGATAGGAGAGTGAAGAAGGGAAATGTGTCTTTTTCCTTTATGTAGCTTACAGTCTGGCAGAAAGATGGATCAGGGTATTTCATTGGTCTTGTTCCTGCTGTACCCAGTTCCTGGCACTTAATAAGTGCTCCATAAATGCTTGTTGAATGAGTATATTCACAGTGAAGTTTAGTAAGGACTATGATAGAGAGATTACCAGATAACCATGGAAATGTCTAGCACTGGACCTATTTCCCCAACAGAGATTTGGGGCAGAAGCTCTTTCTACCATACTTGACAGCCTCACTGAAAGAGAACCCTCACAGCATGGTGATCCAGACGACACCCCCAGTGTCAGAAAAATATGGATCCCAATTCTGCTTCCTCACATGCTCTGCATGAAAGTGTCCACAGGCTGTCCCTCCTGTTTTCTTATATGTAAAACGGTAAATGACTCATGTAATGCTCCTAGTGACCAGCACATGCTAAGCAGTCAATATGAGTAACTGCCATTGTCTTCAAAGGATTGGTTTGGGTTCTCATTATGTAGAACTATGTTATTCCTTCCAGGCAAAACTTTGCAGTGGATTTAGTGTCCTAAAAGACTCATGATAGAACTCAATAACTGAATGCCTCAAATAGTAAAAACATTCACAACCTCCTAACTGAAGACATTTTGAAGTGTGGTTATTTTTTAAAGGTTTATATTCAGTTCAGTTCAGTTCAGTCTCTCAGTCGTGTCCAACTCTTTGTGACCCCATGAATCACAGCATGAAAGACCTCCCTGTCCATCAACAACTCCTGGAGTTTACCCAAACTCATGTCCATTGAGTCGGTGATGCTATCCAGCCATCTCATTCTTTGTTGTCCCTTCTCCTCCTGCCCCCAATTCCCCCCAGCATCAGAGTCTTTTCCAATGAGTCAATTCTTTGCATGAGGTGGCCAAAGTATTGGAGTTTCAGCTTTAGCATCAGTCCTTCCAAAGACATCCAGGACTGATCTCCTTTAGAATGGACTGGTTGGATCTCCTTGCAGTCCAAGGGACTCTCAAGAGTCTTCTCCAACACCACAGTTCAAAAGCATCAATTCTTCGGCACTCAGCTTTCTTCACAGTCCAACTCTCATATCCATACATGACCACTGGAAAAACCATAGCCTTGACTAGATGGACCTTTGTTGGCAAAGTAATGTCTCTGCTTTTCAATATGCTATCTAGGTTGATCATAACTTTCCTTACAAGGAGTAAGCGTGTTTTAATTTCATGGCTGAAGTCACCATCTGCAGTGACTTTGGAGCCCACAAAAATAAAGTCTGACACTGTTTCCATTGTTTCCCCATCTATTTGCCATGAAGTGATGGGACCAGATGCCATGATCTTCGTTTTCTGAATGTTGAGCTTTAAGCCAACTTTTTCACTCTCCTCTTTCACTTTCATCAAGTGGCTCTTTAGTTCCTCTTCACTTTCTGCCATAAGGGTGGTGTCATCTGCATATCTGAGGATATTGATATTTCTCCCGGCAATCTTGATTCCAGCTTGTGCTTCTTCCAGCCCAGCATTTCTCATGATGTACTCTGCATAGAAGTTAAATAAACAGGGTGACAATATACAGCCTTGATGTACTCCTTTTCCTACTAGGAACCAGTCTGTTGTTCCATGTCCAGTTCTAACTGTTGCTTCCTGACCTGCGTATAGATTTCTCAAGATGCAGGTCAGGTGGTCTGGTATTCCCATCTCTTTCAGAATTTTCCATAGTTTATTGTGATCCACACAGTCAAAGGCTTTGGCATAGACTATAAAGCAGAAATAGATGTTTTTCTGGAACTCTCTTGCTTTTCCGATGATCCAGCATATGTTGGCAATTTGATCTCTGGTTCCTCTGCCTTTTCTAAAACCAGTTTGAACATCTGGAAGTTCACAGTTCACGTATTGCTGAAGCCTGGCTTGGAGAATTTTGAGCATTACTTTACTAGCGTGTGAGATGAGTGCAATTGTGTGGTAGTCTGAGCATTCTTTGGCATTGCCTTTCTTTGGGATTGGAATGAAAACTGACCTTTTCCTGTGTTGTGGCCACTGCTGAGTTTTCCAAATTTGCTGGCATATTGAGTGCAGCACTTTCACAGCATCATCTTTCAGGATTTGGAATAGCTCAACTGGGATTCCATCACCTCCACTAGCTTTGTTTGTAGTGATGCTTTCTAAGGTCCACTTGACTTCACATTCCAGGATGTTTGGCTCTAGGTCAGTGATCACACCATCGTGATTATCTGGGTCGTGAAGATCTTTTTTGTACAGTCCTTCTGTGTATTCTTGCCACCTCTTCTTAATATCTTCTGCTTCTGTTAGGTCCATACCATTTCTGTCCTTTATCGAGCCCATCTTTGCATGAAATGTTCCCTTGGTATCTCTAATTTTCTTGAAGAGATCTCTAGTCTTTCCCATTCTGTTGTTTTCCTCTATTTCTTTGCATTGTACATCCAAATGAATGACCAGTGTTTTCTTAAGAAGAGCAGAATGTTGTACTCTGCTGTGCTGCTCCCCTACCCCAACTGCCTTGTGATTTGAGAGTAGCCCTTGGATCTTTTAAGCCTCAGTTCCCAAAGCTCTGAAATGCAAAGAATTAAAACTAATGTATTTAGGCATTTACTTTTCTATCTCAGAGAATTTTTAGGAACCCAAGTCTTCCTAGGTTCTACTTCTTTGATTCATTGAGTCATCAAATACTTATTGGTCACTACTCATTTGCAATGCATCATGCCAGTCATCAGTTCAGTTCAGTTGCTCAGTTGTATCAGACTCTTTGCAACCTGATGGACTGCAGCACGCCAGGCTTCCCTGTCCATCACCAACTCCTGGAGCTTACTCAAACTCCAATCCATTGTGTCAGTGATCCCATAGAACCATCTCATCCTCTGTCCTTCCCGCCTTCAATCATTCCCAGCATCAGGGTCTTTTCTAATGAGTCAGCTCTTCACATCAGGTGGCCAAATTATTGGAGTTTCAGCTTCAACATCAGTCCTCCCAATGAATATTCAGGACTAATTTCCTCTAGGATGGACTGGTTGGATCTCCTTGCTGTCCAAGGCACTCTTAAGAGTCTTCTCCAACTCCACAGTTCAAAAGCATCAATTCTTCAGTTCTCAGCCTTCTTTATAGTCCAACGCTCACATCCATACATGACCCCATAGCCTTGACTAGACAGAACTTTGTTGGCAAAGTAATGTCTCTGCTTTTTAATATGCTGTCTAGGTTGGTCATAACTTTTCTTCCAAAGAGTAAGCATCTTTTAAATTCATGGCTGCAGTCACCACCTTCAGTGATTTTGGAGCCCAGAAAAATAAAGTCTGTCACTGTTTCCCCATCTGTTTGCCATTAAGTGATGAGACCAGATGCCATGATCTTAGTTTTCTGAAGGTTGAGTTTTAAGTTAACTTTTTGACTCTCCTCTTTCACTTTCATCAAGAGGCTCTTTAGTTCTTATTTGCTTTCTGCCATAACGGTGGTGTCATCTGCATATCTGAAGTTATTGATATTTCTCCTAGAAATCTTGATTCCAGCTTGTACTTCATCCAGCCCAGCATTTCTCATGATGTATTCTAAATATAAGTTGAATAAGCAGGGTGACAATATACAGCCTTGATGTACTCCTTTCCTGATTTGGAACTGGTCTGTTGTTCCATTTCCAGTTCTAACTGTTGCTTCTTGACCTGCATACAGTCATAAGATGGGATACATGCCTCAAGGAAGTGTGTGGTAGGGAAGTAGGTAACAACAAACATATGTATACATTATTATAAGGGAAGATAGTTACGGTAGAGAGAGGTGCTAAGATTGCCAGTCATATATAAAGAGGCTTTTGGCTCAGTCTAGGACTCTTAGTGGAGAAGGCAATGGCACCCCACTCCAGTACTCTTGCCTGGAAAATCCCATGGATGGAGGAGCCTGGTAGGCTGCAATCCATGGGGTTGCTAAGAGTCAGACATGACTGAGTGACTTCACTTTCACTTTTCACTTTCCTGCATTGGAGAAGGAAATGGCAAGCCACTCCAGTGTTCTTGCCTGGAGAATCCCAGGGATGGGGGAGCCTGGTGGCTGCCATCTATGGGGTCACACAGAGTCGGACACAACTGAAGTGACTTAGCAGCAGCAGCAGCAGCAGGACTCTTAGGTCCAGTAGATGGATACTGTGATTTCATAATCCTAGCCCCAAATTCAGTGTTTAAAACTGCTTGTCAGTAGGTCTGCTGTGAACCTTTAGACTGCATTCAGCTCAATGCAAATCTAAGCATTCTTTTCCTGATCATCATTTATTATTCCAGCTATCTGTTTATCCAACATCAATCCATTAATTAATAAAGGGATATTTCCTGATATTCCTTGCAATGAATTGATAAAGAAATACTTCCTGAGCACATATTGTGTTTCCAGTACTACGCTCTGAAATCAGGGATAAGTGAAATTCCATTCCTCTCCTTAAGAAGCTCCTAGTTTGAGAAAATGCAGGGGAAAATGCAGATTGCTGTAGCCAGGAGCAGAAACAGAAGGCTGAGAAACAGTGGAAGTTGGTGTTTTCACACTTGGCCAGCACCATATGCTTAGGGACGTGGACAACCACTCCAGGTTCTGGAAGGTGTAGACCCTGTCCTGACTGTGGGAAAGGCACAAGATGAATCTCTGTAGAGAACGGAGGTCTCAAATGTCCCATACATCAAAATAGAGAGGTTATGCAATAGAAGGAGCTTCCCTCAGTTTTGAAGCAGAGAAAAGGGGAGCAGCAGTAGAACTAGAAAGCTGTCCAGCTCTTATGAGAAGGCTGAGGCTGGGAGGATTTTGCCCAAGGAGTATTAAATGAGCTTAGCTTTTTCTTCAGAGAAGGGGTAGGGTGAGACTTTATTTAACAATCAAATGCCTTGTCAAAGACAAAAAGGCATCCCAGACTGTGTTTCACTTTTTACAAGAATAAAGATAAAGGTGTTACAGTAACTTTTTGTCATTTCTACTCGAAATTATAGCTTTAGTTTCTGGTGGAAATGATTTCTTTCTTTCCTTCCGTGCTAATTCATTTCAGCAAGACACATCAAGAGTGGCTTGAGCTGTGAGGCTGATGGGATTTCTTAAAGTTTAGAAGAGACAATTCTCCTAAAATTCTCCCCCAACAAAAAATTCTGAAATCACTTTCCAGTTCTTTAAATACCCTGAGCTTAGGATTTAAAAGCCTGTTGCTTTACTACCATTCAATTATCTACCTCTCAGGTAACTGTGATATTATAATTTTGTGACATCCTATAGTGCTATCCAAGCATTCAATTATATGTATAGCAGGGTTTTATACTAACCTGATTAATAAGGGAGGGGACTGGGTAGAGGCATTAATGTCAGTTAACTCATCACATGCACAGGAAGCTTTTATTTCCCATACTGAATTGCCATCTATACACACAAAATTTTAGCTGGCACTGAGTCTCAGACCCATGGTTATATAATAAAATCTGTAATTTGCTATTCTGTATTATGATTATTAGAACTTCACTGATCAATTTCTGGGATGATAGGAAAAAGATGCCTGGCCTTGCAGGCTATCTCAATTAGGAATCTATTTCCACCACTTGCCAGGAAGAAAACCACATAATTGTCTGGTTCTTAGATTTTTCATCACTTATAGCAATACCATCCTCACACCCAGGCCAACTAGCCCTGTTCTCGGCTTTGGTCCTTAGGGTCCAGCTCTGCTCTCTGCCGGTTGTGTCCCTCCCCATGGGAATCTTCAGGCCCAGAACTGTGTCCATCCAGAACCCATGCCCTCTCTACCTCCCAGGCTGTGAATATTTGAAACCCAAGGATTCTCAGTACACCCTGAACCTGTTTTCAGACTCTCTTTGCCTGAGTTTATTCTATCAAGGTAAGGAAAGGATGTTGAGGGTGTATAGACATGGTGTGACCAAAGGGTAGATATTTCTGTGTTGGGGATAAAGGACATGGGTATCTGAAATCATGTGCTTAACTCTTAAGACCAGAGACTGGTATCAGGCATAAGAGAAGGGAGGCAGGCTGGAGAGAGGATCTCCATTTGTACTCTTGCTTCCTGCCCCTCCAGTGTTGGTCAGGCGTGCTCAGACCCTTGAGCACCTGCTCTTTAGGAGGAGATGCAGCGGGATAAGCTGCTAGAAGGATAGCCTTATGCTTTTAGGTTGGAAGTGTCATGGGCTAAGTGTGTTTAAAGATTTTCTTGTTCATAAATATGCTTATTAACTACTGTCACAGTGATGTCAGCCTTAGCAATTCATTCCTTGAGTTTTAACACTGAATATTTGTTGAAATATAGAAAGTTCTTTGGGGGTGCAAATACATCTATATTTTTCACGAGCAGCAATTAACATTTTTGCATGTGTTTATTCCATTAGCTAGTTATTTACCAAGGCTCAGGGGAAACACACAGGTTTTAGTAACTTTCACTGGTGGTGAATTACTGTCTGGAAGATTATTAGAATTCCTAATTTACAAGGAATTTCTAAGTTACTGGTTTCAGTACTATAATAATAAGTAATAATATAATAGTGAGTAACTAATCAGCACTGTAATAATAAGTAATGAATAAGTAGTTAATATTCATTGAAGATTTGCTATGTACCTGTTCTGTTCTAAATACCTTGTATTGTTCTGTGCTGTGCTTAGTTGCTCAGTCCTACTGACTCTTTACAACCCCATGGACAGTAGCCCATCAGGCTCCTCTGTTCATGGGGATTCTCCAGGCAAAAATGCTGGAGTGGGTTGCCATGCCTTCCCCCAAGGATCTTCCCAACCCAGTGATTGAACCCAGGTCTCCTATATTGCAGGCAGATTCTTTACTGACTGAGCCACTAGGGAAGCCCAAGAATACTGGAGTGGGTAGCCTACCCCTTCTCCAGGGGCTCTTCCCAACCCAGGAATTGAACCTGGGTCTCCTCATTGCAGGCAGATTCTTTACCAGCTGAGCTACCAAGGAAGCCCTCTAAGCACTTAAAATGATCATATCATTCAATCCTCCTAGAACATAGGAAGTGGGTTCTTTTCTTATCCATATTGTAAAGATGAGAAAACCTGAGGCTCAGAGAGTGTAAATAATTTTCCCAAATCCTAGAGTTAATAAGTAGCAGAGTCAAGCTTTGAACCCAAGTTTTTGATTACTCCTTCCCATTGGCTTAAGACTCCTTCTTTATTTGCATATGTCTTTTGTCAACCTAACTTACTGACTTATCATTCATGTGTCTCCAGTGCACTATAGGAATTTGAAGTCTAATGTTAAGCCATCTTGCCTATAATAATTGATCTTTATTGCTTTTATTATTATAATTGTCCCATTCTAAACTCAGTAGCCACTTTATACCAGTCTTTTACCCTGATCATTAAGAGGCTTGGGAGACTGCCAACATTCATACTAATATGGGTCTACTGTGTTTATTTAACTAACCACCAAAGTGATAAACTGGCATTGAACAATTCCAAGGACAATTCCCTAAGAATCATTACATCATTCAATTAAGAAGATGTATGGCAGATATAAAAATTTTAAATGAGAAAAATATATGTAAATATTGTGAAATACATTAACAGAAAAACATCATTAATTTTTTATTGGAATTAAAAATATCACAAACCTAGAATATATTGTCACCTTTCAAGGAAATGAATTACCTTTATATTTCATTTATTGTACACTATTACTTTGGAATGAACTTCCTGCCTTTTAATAAAATGGGAGTGAAGATCTTTAACTCTAAACCAGGGGCCAGGTCAGGCCCACAGCCTGTATTTTTTTAGGTAAAGTTTTATTTAAAAAAAACTGAACTAATTTGTTTACATATTGTCTATAACTGTTTTTGTGCTGCAACAGCAGAGTCAAGTACTTGTGACAGAGATCACTGGCATGCAAAGAATACGATAGTTACTCTTTAGTCCCTTATATAAAAGTTTAAAGACTCTAAGCAATTTTCCAAACAGAAATGTTGGTTGATATATACTGCAATAATAATTTAAGAGTCCCATCTAACTGGAGACATTTCAAAATGACTAAAACACAGTTGTGTCAAACATTGTTTCAGTTCAGTTCTGTTCAGTTGCTCAGTCATATCAAACTCTTTTCAACCCCATGAACTGCAGCATGCCAGGCCTCCCTGTCCATCACCAACTCCAAGAGCTTACCCAAACCCATGCCCATTGAGTCAGTGATGCCATCCAACATCTCATCCTCTGTCGTCCCCTTCTCCTCCTGCCCTGAATCTTTCCCAGCATCAGAGTCTTTTCAAATGAGTCAGCTCTTCGCATCAGGTGGCCAAAGTATTGGAGTTTCAGCTTCAACATCAGTCCTTCCTAGGAATACCCAGGACTGATCACCTTTAGGATGAACTGGTTGGATCTCCTTGCAGTCCAAGGGACTCTCAAGAGTCTTCTCCAACACCACAGTTCAAAAGCATCAATTCTTCAGTGTTCAGCCTTCATAGTCCAACTCTCACATCCATACATGACCACAGGAAAAACCATAGCCTTGACTAGATGGACCTTTGCTGGCAAAGTAATGTCTCTGCTTTTGAATATGCTATCTAGGTTAGCCATAACTTTCCTTCCAAGAAGTAAGTGTCTTTTAATTTCATGGCTGCAATCACCATCTGCAGTGATTTTGGAGCCAAAAATAAAATAAAATAAAATCAGCCACTGTTTCCACTGTTTCCCCATCTATTTGCCATGAAGTGATGGGACTGGATGCCATGATCTTAGTTTTCTAAATGTTGAGCTTTAAGCCAACTTTTTCACTCTTCTTTCACTTTCATCAAGAGGCTCTTTAGTTGCTCTTCAGTTTCTGCCATAAGGGTGGTGTCATCTGCATATCTGAGGATATTGATATTTCTTCCAGCAATCTTGATTTCAGCTTGTGCTACCTCCAGCCCAGCGTTTCTCATGATATACTCTGCATATAAGTTAAATAAGCAGGGTGACAATATACAGCTTTGACGTACTCCTTTTCCTATTTGGAACCAGTCTGTTGTTCCATGTCCGCTTCTAACTGTTGCTTCCTGACGTGCATATAGGTTTCTCAAGAGGCAGGTCAGGTGGTCTGGTATTCCCCTCTTTCAGAATTTTCCACAGTTTATTGTGATCGACACAGTCAAAGGCTTTGGTACAGTCAATAAAACAGAAATAGATGTTTTTCTGGAACTCTCTTGCTTTTTTTCGATGATCCAGTAGATGTTGGCAATTTGATCTCTGGTTCCTCTGCCTTTTCTAAAACCAGCTTGAACATCTGGAAGTTCACGGTTCACATATTGCTGAAGCTTGCCTTGAGGATTTTTCACATTACTTTACTAGCATGTGAGATGAGTGCAATTGTGCAGTAGTTTGAGCATTCTTTGGCATTGCCTTTCTTTGGGATGGGAATGAAAACTGACCTTTTCCAGTGCTGTGGCCACTGCTGAGTTTTCCAAATTTGCTGACATATTGAGTGCAGCACTTTCACAGCATCATCTTTTAGGATTTGAAATACCTCACCTGGGATTCCATCACCTCCACTAGCTTTGTTCATAGTGATGCTTCCTAAGGCCCACTTGACTTCACATTCCAGAATGTCTGACTCTAGGTGAGTGATCACACCATCATGATTATCTTGGTCGTGAAGATCTTTTTTGTACAGTTCTTTTGTGTATTCTTGCCACCTCTTCTTAATGTTTTCTACTTCTGTCAGGCCCACACAGTTTGGGGTCTCTAAAATGTTCAGCCAGTTAAAAACAGCGTGTTTTATTTTACTGCCACAGTTACTTGAGAAAACTTGCAAAATCAAGGTGAGGTTCCCTCAATCCTATGGTTGTTCTTAAAGCAAAACTATGTTTATCAAATTTACTTATGAAGTGGAAATGAAAAGGCACAGAAAGTAACGGAAGGTTTTGTGATAAAACCCAGAATCTGATATTTACTTTTTTCTTTAAAGCAGAATTATAATGGGAAAATAAAAATACCAAAGTTCACGTGAGAAATATATTTTTTCTACTAAATAAAGTAAAAAGAAAACATACTCACGCTTGTTTCCGACTATAGAGGTCTCTTTTCAGAGACCCATTTCTATATAATAATACAAATTAGTATTTTCATACTTTGGATCACTTAGTTTATTTATAAGAGGCAGAATTTCCCTTGCAATTGAGCTGCCTCCCTGTGCAAACCAGGCTTAATCTACCTGGTACTCACAGATTAACCACCTAAAGCCTAGCAGACAGGATGTCAGAAACAGATATTGGTTCAGAAGACAAAAGGTGGTAGAGAATACAGTTTTCTCCAAGTGAATTTGATGACCCTAACTCAACCAGCCTGGTGGCTCAGACAGTAAAGAATTCACCTACAATGCAGGAGACCTGGGTTTTATCCCTGGGTTGGGAAGATCCTCTGGAGAATGGAATGGCTACCCACTGAGTATTCTTGGCTGGAGAAGCCCATGGGCAGTGGGTCTTGACAGGCTACCATTCATAGGGTCGCAAAGGGTCAGTCAAGACTGAGTGATGAGTAACAACTTTTTTTTTTTTTAACTCAACCACGGTTTTTGATCTCTAACATTTTATCCTCAGGTATGCCTTTTTTTTGAAAGAAATCATAAAAATGCCAAAGGTAAAGTCTTGTGTCTACTTTGACATACAAAAATTGTTATGGTAGTAAAAAGGAAAGTAGATTTCAAAAATGTTGCTGGAACAATTTGAAATTCATATGCAAAAACAAAGACTCTACCCATGTATCACACCATATGCAAAAATTGACTTGAAATATATTAGAGACTAAATGTAAAACCTAAAGCTATCGAACTTTTAGGTGAGTGATGTACAAAAGGAACGGTACACCAAAATCTAAGCGTTCAGTAGCTACTCTGTCGGATAGGATAGCCACTAGCTAGTCAGGTTACTGAGCACTTGAAATGTGATTAGTGCAACTTAGGAACTGAAGTTTTAACTTTATTTAATTTTAATGAATTTGAAGTTAAAATATCTACATGTAACTGGTGGCTGTTGTACTGGACATTTGAGTTTCAGAAGAAATTACAGGAATATGTATTTGTAACTGGGATTTGGCAAATATTTTTTAGGATAAAAAAGCAGATATCATAAATGAAAAAAAAAATGACAAGTTGAACTTTCAGTTTAGTTCAGTTCAGTTGCTCAGTCATGTCCGACTCTTTGCAACCCCATGAATCGCAGCACGCCAGGCCTCCCTGTCCATCACCAACTCCAGGAGTTCACTCAGACTCATGTCCATCGAGTCAGTGATGCCATCCAGCCATCTCATCCTCTGTTGTCCACTTCTCCTCCTGCCCCCAATCCCTCCCAGCATCAGAATCTTTTCCAGTGAGTCAACTCTTCGCATGAGGTGGCCAAAGTACTGAAGTTTCAGCTTTAGCATCATTCCTTCCAAAGAAATCCCAGGGCTGATCTCCTTCAGAATGGACTGGTTGGATCTCCTTGCAGTCCAAGGGACTCTCAAGAGTCTTCTCCAGCATCACAGTTCAAAGGCATCAATTCTTTGGCGCTCAGCCTTCTTCACAATCCAACTCTCACATCCATACATGACCACAGGAAAAACCATAGCCTTGACTAGATGGACCTTTGTTGGCAAGGTAAAGTCTCTTCTTTTGAATATGCTATCTTTATAAACACTAAAAACATGTGCTTTTTTAAAAGATAGTAGCAAAAAATGAAATGACAATTTACTGAGAGAAAATATTTACAACCAAATACCCAATAAAGGACTTGTAGTGAGAGTGTACAAAAAATTCTCAAAATGCAATAATTAGAAAATAAAATAGGCAAATTATTTGAACAGACACTTCAACAGAAAGATGCAAAAGGCAAATAAGCATAAGAAAAGATGTTCAACATCACCAGGCATTAAAGAAAGTCACATTAAAACCACAATGTTACATACCTGATAGAGTGGTTAAAATAAATTGCTTTAAAACTTGAATAATAAAAAATGCCAGCTAGAACGTAGAGCAACTGGAACTCTCATACATTGCTGATGCAAATGTGACATTTCAAAGCCCCTTTAGAATAGTTGGGCAGTTTCTTATAAAGTAAAATTATGACCATTGTTGTGTTGGAATCAGTCCTTAACTCACTCATGCAAATCATTCATCCAACTCCACTTTTAGTGGTGCCATATGGGAAGCTTGAAACAGGCTAGGTGGGAGTCTATACTCAGACACTGGCAAATGCTACAAATAAAAGTTTTCTTCAGGGGAAACAATTATTAAATATCTACCATAATGCAGTGCATATAGCCTAGAAATTGTAGTCCTAGAGAAATTAAAAAGTATGTCCATCCAAGTACTTTGCATTACTGTTTATAGTAGCTCTGTTCATGCTTACCCCAAACTGAAAATGAACAAAATGTTCATCAGTTGGTGAATGGATAAACAAATTGTGGTACATCAACAAATGAAATGCTGCTGCTGCTGCTGCTAAGTCGCTTCAGTCGTGTCCGACTCTGTGTGACCCCATAGACGGCAGCCCACCAGGCTCCCCCATCCCTGGGATTCTCCAGGCGAGAATACTGGAATGGGTTGCCATTTCCTTCTCCAATGCATGAAAGTGAAAAGTGAAAATGAAGTCGCTCAGTCGTGTCCGACTCTTAGCGACCCCTTGGACTGTAGCCCACCAGGCTCCTCCATCCATGGGATTTTCCAGGTGGGAGTACTGGAGTAGGGTGCCATTGCCTTCTCCAATGAAATACTACTACTCAACAGCAAAAAGGAATAAGCTGCAGTTAAATGCAATAACATGATTGCTTTTTAAAAAAACATTAGACTTAAGTGAGAGAAGCCACAAAAGATGACATTTTATAAGAATGGAACAGGAAAAATTATAGGGACACAGCTAAAATTAGTATTTGCCTAAGTAGACTAAGAGTGAGGGAAGAAGGATTAACTACAAAGGACCACAAAGAAATTTTAGGGTGATGAGAATATACTATGTATACCTCTGTTGAAATGTATAGAACATTACACTTCAAGCTGTTGCAGTTTTTATTGTATCTAAATTATATCTCACCAAGTCTCACTTTGAGGGAAAAAACAGATTTCCTCTGGAAAAATACCTGTCTTATACTTTTTGGTTCTCTTGCAAAGAAACTTTTCTGAAAACGTATATGAAAGCAGTCACAATGTATAAGAGAAGTTGAGAGTTTGGTGAGGGAATCTCTTTCTGTCTCTATCTCTGTCTGTCTCTTTATCGCTCTCTCATTTAAAAATAAAACTGCAAACGTGAATTAGTCTAGATGTTTCACTGCACCTGAATATGCAGTATTTTCTTTCAATACGTTCCACATTGCCCCAATTATTTGAGTATAAAAGGTATTCTTGAATTACCAGGCAGCTGTAGTTGGTATTAAATCATCAAATGAGTTTTTAGAGACATGTCACATCTTCAGTTTAGTTCAGTTCAGTCGCTCAGTCATGTCCGACTCTTTGCGACCCCGTGAATTGCAGCACGCCAGGCCTCCCTGTCCATCACCAACTCCCGGAGTTCACTCAGACTCACATCCACCAAGTCAGTGATGCTATCCAGCCACCTCATCCTCTGTCGTCCCCTTCTCCTCCTGCCTCCAATCCCTGATTCAACTAGCATAGAATCAGGCCTATGATAGAAAAGCATTTGATTTATATGCAGAGGTCTAAGAAGTCAAGAAAACATAAATGATCATAAAAATCAGGTCCAGCATCTTGGGCAAGCTGTCTACGTAGCTCTGATGTCATCATTTTCTCATCCTGGTGTAGTGTAGTTTCTCCTGCTTGAGCATCATTTTAAGGTGAGATCAGGTCAGCTGTCTTCTCTATAGACCAATCCACTGTAGGGGCCAGTCAGGGCACTCTGGCCTGTTGTCTGCATCAGGAGGAGATCAGGGACAAAAGGGTCCCAGGTGCGGCCACTGGGTCTGGTCCATTGGCAGGCAAGCTGGCCCCTGAGTACCCTGAGTGGTCAGGATGTCAGTCTCAGCGAAGAAGAGTCCCTGCCAGTGTCGCCATTTGTTGCAAGAAGGCGGACCCCTTCCAGGGCCCGAAACTGTGCTCTTGTCTAACACTCGGAAATGAATTGTCCGAGGAGACACCCGTGCTGACAAAGCAAGAGACTTTATAGGGAAAGGGCACCAGGTGGAGAGCAGTAGGGTAAGGGAAGCCAGAACTGCTCTATGCCACATCTTACATCAAATTAAAGAGCTCAGAATTCTTCATGTTTATCAAGTTTCAAGGAGTGGTTTGATTTCATATGATTTCTGATACTCACAAAATAGCATTGAATAACAAAGTCTAGTTTCAAATCCAAATTCAAAGGGCTAAAGTCTTTAATCATATAATTTAGCACCTGTTTCAATTTACTCCTTGTATTTTCTTGATTTTACAGGGGCCCTTGGATAATTCTGTTTTAGTCATTAGGATACTAATTCTGTTGAACATTTGGTGGTTTTAGTCACTAAGTTGTATCCGACTATTGCAGCCCATTTATTATGAACCAAATTATCTATTCATGCCCAGCCCTGGTGATTCAATGCTAAAGTGTAAGGGTCAGGGAATACAGAGATTAACAGGCTGATTGGATTTGTTTTCCAATCATATTGTGTTTCAATATTCCCGGCCACTTTTCCAAGAATTTTGCGTTAGTAAAAGCAAAATCACCTTTAGCAAATAATTAGATAACTCTATGGGATGAATGTGACAGTGTATGACAGTTTATTGTTTTTCTTCTTAAAGTGTTTATTTTGTATAACAAAATGTAGACACTTGCTCAGACAAGGGCAATGGGAGCTGTTTTTTTAAGTGAGGCTTACCAGTTGAACTGACTTGTAAAAAGTATTATTGTAATAAGTATTATCTAATGCATCAGAAGATTCAGAACCCCTCAAAGTAAACTAAAGTATGTTCAAATTAGATAACTTCTCTCTGGAATGTCCAGTGTAATAAAGCCAAGGTAAGGTAGTGGGAGAGATAACTGATTTGAAATTTTTTACAGAGTTAAGCATTACAACATGCACTGACTGTCATTCATCCTTACCTATTTGTGCTTGGGATATCACAACATTGATTGGTGAGTGGCAAGTTTCCTGAAGGAGCTTACCAGACTAGACATGAAGTGGGAAGAACAAATTAATCCAGACAGCATAAACCTTACAAATGTATTAGTAATTTTTAACACCTTGAGAATAGTGTCATTGCTGATTAGATGAAGATGCAAAAATACAGCTAAATGAGATGTTCAAAATTAAAAGAGATGTGATATTTTTAATTTCTGAGTAGTTTCTTTGGTCTTTCATTATTATAAAAAAATAATATGTAGAATGAAATATTAAAGCAGAGATATAGAAATAGTAAATAATTTTTTCCCAGTGGCAGTTTCACTTAGTAATATGTTACATATTTTAATATATGCATATATAGAGACATGTATTTTAAAAATAAAAGCTTTATCATTTTATACATCTACTTCTACAGTTTTTCTCAGTGAAAAACTTATCATTAACTTCTTCCATGAAAATATCTTAAAGTCTTCCTCAAGGCAGCACATAATTAAGCTCTAAGATACATTTTGATGTACTTAGCTCTAAGAGAATATTTAGTTTTTCTTTTTTTTTCCCCTATCAAAGTGTACTTTTTGTGTCAGTTATTTGCTTACTAATGTGACTGTTTCTTTGGATATATTACTAGTAGTTAATTCTTGTGGGGAGGGGTTGAAAAAAATTCTGTTTTATTGGGGAGGAAATTGAGTGGTATTGAATGAGAGATTTGGAATGAAGTATAAAAGGGAAGGATGAATTCATAAGACCATGACTGGATGAATGATTTATGTATGATGTACAGGGCTCTATATTCTGACTTTCAGCAAATGTATTTAGATATCTTCTATATGCCAACATTCTGTCACATGCTTTTATGTGTTCCTTCTTTTTGTTGACTTAGTTTTATAAACAATTATGACATTTTCAACAGTGTCTCCCCTATATAAAAAGAGGTATTTTCACATTATCGTTGACTGGAATTTGTTGCATGGAATAAAAAGCATAATTTCAGGGATTGGTAAATGCTATTAATGAAGTTAAATGAGGCAAAGCACAAGAGTCCAGAGAGAGAAGGACTTAAACGGGATGGTGAGTGAGGGCCTCTTGGGTTTCTCTTCTTGTTTGTTTTTAGTGAAGTCCTCTTGTAAGACGCAACATTCAAGGAGAAACTGAGGGTCCAAGAGGAGATATAATGAGGAAACTGCTCTTTCAGAAAAAGGAAACAGCAAGTACAAAGCAACTAAAGCAGGAACTAATTTGGATTATTCATTAAAAAAAAAAAAAATTTTAGTATGCCTAGAGAGAAAGGCAGGGTCCAGACCATGGAATGCCTTGAAGGTCAAAGTAAAAAAATTGCACGTTAGAGAAACAAGGCACTCAAAATTCAATGGGAAGCTCTTAGAGATGTTTAACTGGGGCATCATAATCTGGTTTATGTGAATTGTGTGGCTGATTTTAAATGTTTGGTGAATGGATCACAGGAGACAAGGGTAGAAACAAGGTAGGATGATACTGAGGCCGCTTAGAGAAGAGGTGATGAGGGCTTTGCAGATTGGGAGCAGATACAGATTAATGATACATTTTTCCAGTTTTTTTTTTTTTCACTAAAGAGTAATTGCTTTACAGAATGTTGTGGTTTTCTGCCATACACCAACATGAATCAGCTATTGGTACACCCATGTCCCCTGCCTTCTGGACCTACCTCCCATCTCCCACCCCATCCCACCCTTCAGCCTGTCACAGCACCCCTCTTTGAGTTCCCAGAGTCATACAGCAAATTCCCATTGACTATCTATTTTACATACGGTATTGTAAATTTCCAGGTTACTCTTTCCATACATCCCCGCTTCTCCCTTCTCTCCTCCCCCCATGTCCATAGGTCTGTTCTCTGTTTCTCCAGTGAAACAAAACATAGGACTTGCTGATGAACTCACTGTGAAGTGTGATGGAAAGAGATAAATTGCCATCATCAGAAAGTTCTCTGACAGAGAAATACTTCTAATAGAGATTGAAAAAGTTGGAATCCAGAACCCACTAGGGATGGAGTCCATACAAAGCCTTTCTACTTTGGACTGGGATCCTGAAGGGTGGCATCCTGGGAGTGAAGATGAGCCACAAGTAAACTTGATGTCACAGGGACTGTATCATAGTATGAGTTGCTTGAGTCAGCCTCAAAAATCTCTGTCCTTAACACTAGCATTAACATGATCCTAAATTGCTAGGTTCAAGACATAAGGCTGAAAAAAAAATTATTATCTTTCCTAGAAAAATATAGGGTATTTATAAAGCTGAAATTATTTCTACAAATTACACTTGCAATAAAATTTCCATAGCACGATCAAAGATAACAAGGTACACAAGATTTAATATGCTGCTGTTTCCTGGGCCACATTCTGGGCAGGAAATATCTACCAGTAGACACTTACTCCTCCTAGGAAAGTTATGACCAACCTAGATAGCATATTAAAAAGCAGAGATATTACTTTACCAACAAAGGTCTATCTAGTCAAGGCTATGGTTTTTCCAGTGGTCACATATGGATGTGAGAGTTGGACTGTGAAGAAAGCTGAGTGCAGAAGAATAGATGCTTTTGAACTGTGGTGTTGGAGAAGACTCTTGAGAGTCCCTTGGACTGCAAGGAGATGCAACCAGTCCATCCTAAAGGAGATCAGTCCTGGGTGTTCATTGGAAGGACTGATACTGAGGATGAAACTCCAATACTTTGGCTACCTCACACAAAGAGTAGACTCATTGGAAAAGACCCTGATGCTGGGAGCGATTGGGGGCAGGAGGAGAAGGGGACGACAGAGGATGAGACGGCTGGATGGCATCACCGACTCGATGCACATGAGTTTGGGTGAACTCTGGGAGTTGATGATGGACAGGGAGGCCTGGCGTGTTGCGGTTCATGGGGTCGCAAAGAGTCAGACACGACTGAGCGACTGAATTGAATTGAACTGAGACTTCTTAACAAAAATAATGGGAGCCAGAGAACAATGAAATAATGTCCTCAATGAACCAAAAGAAAAAAAAAAAGCTGCTAATCATTAATTCTATGGCCTATAAAAATAGCCTTCAAAAGGAAAACAGAATAGACATATTAATAGAAAAGAGTGAGTGATTTGTACATAATACCCAAACTAAAAGCTAAAGGAAGTTCTACAGACAGAAGAAAACTGTTCCCAGAGAGAATGTTGGAGAAATAAGAAAACATAAAGGATGAGAGAAGTAATAAATAAATTATGAATATAAACTGCATATATGGAATTAAAATATATAGCAATTATAGCATATGGGTTATGTGGGGATCAATTGGGCTAATGTGTTCTAAAATTCTTGAATTCCTTGGGAAGAGATTGTAATTTAAATTACCAATTAACAGTAGATTTAATATGCTAAAATACATGTATCCATTATAATAACTCTGGTAGCCATTATAATAACTGCAAAAATTACAATGTTTAAAAAGCTTAGTAAAATAAACATAGAAGAAAAGAGAAAGCGAAAACATAGAACAGGACACATTTAAAACATTAACAAGACAATAGATTATTTAAGCAGAAATATACCAATAATTGCAGTAAGTGCTCCAATTAAAAGCCAGTCATTTTCAGATGGTTATTTTACTAAAACAACAGGAAAGATACTCTATAAAATACTAACTAAATAGAGCTGGTATATCTATAGTAATATCATAAATATAAAACCAACTATAAAACAACATTACTAGAGGCAAAATGGGGAACAGTATTATAATAAAACACTCAATTCACCAGGAAGATATAACAGTTCTAAAGTTGTGTGCAGCTAGAAACATCGCTGAAATAATACATACAGAAAGATGGTTATAGTTATAAGCAGAAATCACAGTGGAAAATTAAAATCTTGTCTCAAATATATTCTATTTTGAACCATTCTTGCCCTTTTTGTTGGTTTTCCAAGCCATTGTTCAAATGCATCCTTCATCCTATGGGACACCCATATTCTGTATTTGACTAATTGCTTCTTCATAATCTTGTTTACCTTTGCTTTTCTACCTTTCATTTCCCAGTAAGTTGGTAGATAGTCCTGGAGAGTTGATTTGATGCAGGCTCAATTTATTTTAGAGTAGGTTTCTTCCTGGACGGTGTTATATACTTTTTATTGCAACTCTTCATGAGGCATATGATTAATCAGTGGGTTTTGGTGAATAGGGGAAATTTTTGATACCTCTTGCTTAGTAGCTAATATAACAAGCAGACAAAATATCAGTAAAACTAAACAAGATTTAAAAAACTCAGTGGATTCTTTAACACTGTACCAAATAACTGCAGGAAACACATTTTTTTCCCCAGCACATGTAATACAGTTATAACATTTACATTATTTTAGAATAAGTAAGTTTCAGCAAATTAAAAAAAAAAAGGCTATGTTATAGGGTATATGTCTTCTGACTAGAGTTTAATTAATGTAGAAACTGAGTACAAAAAGGTAACAAACTTAACGGGGACGTTTTCAGCATCTAACCATTCAGTTCAGTTCAGTTCAGTTGCTCAGTCGTGTCCGACTCTTTGCGACCCCATGAACCGCAGCACGCCAGGCCTCCCTGTCCATCACCAACTCCCGGAGTTTACCCAAACTCACGTCCATTGAGTCAGTGATGCCATCTAACCATTTCATCCTCTGTCGTCCCCTTCTCCTCTTGCCTTCAATCTTTCCCAATGTCAGGGTGTTTTCAAATGACTCAGCTCTTCACATCAGGTGGCCAAAATACTGGAGTTTCAGCTTCAACATCAGTCCTTCCAATGAACATCCAGGAATGATAACCCTTAGGATGGACTGGTTGGATCTCCATTCAGTCCAAGGGACTCTCAAGAGTCTTCTCCAACACCACAGTTCAAAAGTATCAATTCTTCTGCACTCAGCCTTCTTTATAATCCAACTCTCACATCCATACATGGCCCCTGGAAAAACCATAGCCTTGACTTGACAGACCTTTGTTGACAAAGTAATGTCTCTGCTTTTGAATATGCTGTCTAGGTTGGTCATAACTTTCCTTCCAAGGAGAAGCGTCTTTTAATTTCATGGCTGCAATCACCATCTGCAGTGATTTTGGAGCCCAGAAAAATAGTCAGCCACTGTTTCCATTGTTTTCCCATTTATTTGTCATGAAGTGATGGGACTCGATGCCATGATCTTAGTTTTCTGAATGTTGAGTTTTAAGCCAACTTTTTCCCTCTTCTCTTTCACTTTCATCAAGATGCTCTTTAGATCTTCTTCACTTTCTTCCATAAGGGTGGTGTTATCTGCATATCTGAGGTTATTGATATTTCTCCGGGCAATCTTGATTCCAGCTTGTGCTTCATCCAGCCCAGTGTTTCTCATGATGTACTCTGCATGTAAGTTAAATATGCAGGGTGACAATATACAGCCTTGACATACTCCTTTCCCGATTTGGAACCAGTCTGTTGTTCCATCTCCAGTTCTAACTTGCTTCCTGTTAAGTAAGTAAATTATCTACTTGTGTTTTAGGTGAATGCTATATGAAATTAAAGAAATTCCCTTTTTGTTATTTCCTAGGAATTTTTTAAACTATGAAATAACATTTGTTTGTCACTTTCCTGCCTTAATTGAAATGACTTCCCTCTTTTATTCTGTTAATGTGGTATGTTACACTTAAAAATCAATCAACGTAGGGAATTTTGAATTTCTTAACAAACCCTGCATGGCATTATACATGACTGGAATCAGTTTACTAATATTTGTTTACAATTTCTGAATCTATATTGTAACTTACCTATAATTTACCTTTTCTGTAATTCCCTCTTTGGGAGTTTTGGCAGGCTAAACAGGCCTCCTTAAGGAAATGAGTATTGCAATCTTTAATATTTTGTGAAAGAATTTAAGATTGTTATTACTTCTTTCCTGAATGTTTGATTGAAATACATGATGAAAGAATCCAGGCATCAAGGAAACTAAACAAAATTAAATGTAATTTCATAGTTTAAAAAATTCTTAAGACATAAAAGAGAACTTTAATACATTCTATTAACAGAAACACAAGTAGATATTATACTTCACGGTTAAATGCTGGAAATTCCTTCTTTGAGTTTGTTTTAAGTCACTAAGTTGTGGAATAGTTTTTCTGTCAGCAACAGTTAACTGAAAAAAAAAAAGGCAATAGACTTAAATGGGTACTGCACACAAGAGCAAAATGAATGACCAATTAAGTGTAGGAAGATGCCCAATCTCATTACTAAGGGAAATACAAGACCACAATGAAAGCCCTACCAGGAGAGCTAATATTAAAGACTAACAATGCCAGTGCTGATAAAGATACAGAACAACTTCAGTTTTCATGCGATGCTGGTTGGAACGTAAATTGACACAAAACACTTTGACCAACACATTGGCATTAGCTAACAAAATTGAAAATAAAAATATCTTGTGAATCAGCAATTTCTTTTCTAGATAAGAAAAACATGTATGTGTATACTGAGACATATAAAAGAATGTTCAATTCAACATAATGTATAATAGTCTTAAAGTGAGAACAATGCAAATATCCATGAATTTATAAAAATATAGTGATACATTTTTACAATGGAATAGAATACAACTATGAAAAAAAATAGGTAAAAGCAACTACAGTTAAAAGCAGAAACTTGATGAATTGAATAGCAGAAATCAGATATATACCATATATTATATTACATAATTAGAAGAATATATACAAATATGTGTGTGTGTTAGTCACTCAGTAATGTCTGACTCTTTGCAACCCCATGGACTGTATAGCCTGCTAGGCTCCTCTGTCCATGGAATTCTCCGAGTAAGAATACTGGAGTGGGTTGCCATTCCCTGCTCCAGGGGATTTGGGCCTCCTGCATTGCAGGCAGATTCTTTACCAAATGAGCCACCAGGGAAGCCCCATAGTTTATATATATTCGTCTAATTATATAAACCTCAAAAATAAGCAAAACCAAACTAGTATAATTTATAGTTCATAGATGATCAAAGTATTAAGAAAAGCAAAGTAATGGTAAGTATAAAAATCAAAACAGTGGTTATAATTATCATGGAGGGAGGGGCTGTAATTGGGAAGGTGTACCCAGGAGTTTTCTTAGATGTTGGCAAAGTTTTATTTCTTATCTTAAGTGATACTTACATGAAGCCATGCTATATGGTAACTTATTAATGTTTTAGGCACTTGCTGTGAATGTGTTCTATTTCACAATTGAAATGTGAGAGACGGAGTTCAAGAGTGGCAGGTGTGAGTGTGTTGCTGAAATCCAACCACCCAACTGTCCCCCCTGCTGTTATGACAACTATTTTGTCTATGAAGCAAAAATTTGGTTGACCGGGTGGATTTAAGTCCTCCTTTAGAATTTTGGGACTTTAAGTGCTAAAGGAGAAGCTAGTACAATTGGCACCTCACAGTCAAGGATTCAATTAACCCGCAGATACAGAACCTGTAAATAGGGAATATGGACCCCTTTATGTGTTTTTACATAAGGAACTTCAGCATTCACGGATTTTGGTATTGTAGGAAGTCCAATGTTGACACACAATCCCGATAATGAGCCCCCAAATTAGTGAGAAATGACATCCAATGGACCATGTTGAGGTTTTGATGTAATCTGAGCAACAACATACATTATCTGAGGTGCGCTTCGAGTGCTTTGCTCCATGCTTTCTGAGTGACTTGAGTCAGGCTTCATGTGTGTTCATCCCTGCCTGTCAGTCTCAGACTTGTCGCAGCAAACGTAGGAGGATGCAGATCAGAAGGTTCTTGCGCCCGTGCTCATGCTCAGTCGCTCCATTGTGTTGAACCCCATAGACTGTAGCCCCTCAGACTCCTCTCTCCATGGGATTTTCCAGGCAAGAATACTGTAGTGAGTTGCCATTTCCTCCTCCAGGGGATCTTTTTGATCCAGGGATCAAACCTGTGTCTCTTGCATCTCCTGCATTGGCAGGTGGATTTATTTCTACTGTGCCACCTGGGAAGTCCAAATCAGAAGGTACCTATGTCTTATCAGTTCATTCCACATGTACTGCTCCTCTATCTTATCTTTTTGTGGCAAGAACATTGTTTATCTGTGTAATTCAAAGCCTGCTCAGTATATCTAGGGTGATTGAAAATTGTTAGTAATACTGATACTTGTGTAGCACATGTCCTATTGTTCACAAAACACTCCTGTAAAAATAAAATATGGGAATGAATTACCCTCTATAATTGATGTGTAAAATTATCCTCCAATAAAAATGTCTACATCTGAGAAATTCTTAAATACTAACATGGAATTTATGTCATACATGTAATGCACATGTAGTTAGTTTTCTTGTATTAGTGAAGTGTACGTATTTCTATCAGCCAAACTGTTTGCAGTGCACATATTTTGTCCTTTGTGTGTTGAGGAAGCTAATTCATTAATAGGTCATTGATTCAATTTTGCTATTTCTTATTTCTCCATCACTGAAATTAATACTAATAATTTTTCTCAACCATACCTATAGAAACAAAGGTTGTTTGACCAGATATCTTACCTGCAGAACTTTCTGAAAAGTATTCCTCCTCAAGCTCTACCCTATACCCATTGAATGAATTTTTTTTTTCCAGATGAACTTCTGTAATGTGGATTTTTGACAATCTATTAAGTAGCCAGGTCGAAACCTTTAGTTTGGAAGATATTGGAGCAAACTATTTTTGAAAGGAAATAACTCCATATTATTTAACATTATTTGAAGCCTTTTTGTTTCTTTGTGTCTCTCTCACACTTTGTCTCTTCCTCCCTTCCTTTTTTCCTTTCTCTTCTGCATTCCTGCTTCCTTTCCCTCCCTCCTCCCCCTCTCTCCCTGCTTTTCCCTCGTCTCTCTGGTGGAATATAAGCTTCATGAAAACAAGTCCTCTGGACTGTTTCCTAAAATGTAGAACAGAAGTTAGCATCTATGGCCCATGAGCCTAATTCGACCCACCTGCCTATCCTTACGAATAAAGTTGTGTTGGAACACAGCATTGCTCATTTATCTAAGTATTATCCATAGCTGCCTTTATGCTACACAGGCAGAACTGAATAGTTTGGAGACAGGGACCATTTGGTCTGCTAAACCTGCGATATTTACTATTTGCTCCTTTACAGAAGCAGTATGCTGATCCCTGATCTAGAATGTGTGTAGTTGCTAAGTCGTGTCCAACTCTTTGGGACCGCATGGACTGTAGCCTGCCAGGCTCCCCTGTCCATGGGATTCTCCAGGCAAGAATACTGGAGTGGGTTGCCATTTCCTCCTCCAATAAGAATAGTTATAGTATAGTGAGTCCTACATAACTGTTGAACATTGAATAAATGAAAAAATCATTTATCAGTGTCTCCAAGCAACTTTATTTTGCCCAAATAAGTTTATTTTTGCAAGATACCCTTAGCGAATCATTTTTATTATACTGTGGTCTCTCTTAGAAAACTTACTCCCCTCATTGTATTATTAAACGCCCTTCATTTCCCTTGGAGCTAGTGTGGAGTTTTTGTTATGCTAAAGTACAATGAGATATGGGAGTATATGAATCAGTTTAAGCATAACTACTCAGGAGTACATTAATTAGACACCATAAGATTTGTTTCAGCTCTCATTCTCAGGAGAGTGGCAATAGTGTATCAGATTACAGGTTAAATGCAGAGCCAAGAATGCAATGTGGTGTGTTACAGCGGCAAGTATCCCAGCTGGATTTAATGACAGGTTATCAGTATCCAGGAATGAAGTGCATTATCTTTTAACAGGTGGCTAACAGAAAATATCATGGACTGATTTTTAGGTTTGTCATTCCATTAACTGTTGATAAACTTGCACAGTAGACCATTTCCCCGTATTCCTTGGTTCTTCCTTATTAACTAAAAAAAGAAATCTAGGTTAGTTGATGTTTGTTTATAGTTGCTTATTATTTTATTGATTTATAAATAGGAAACTAGATAATAGCCAGAAAATATGGTAGAATCAAAGTTTAATTTAAAGGTTAGGTTTTAGAGGTTTTTAATACTGCATTATAGAAATTTTCATACAGTCTAAATGACCTTTGATTTTTCCATAAGTGACACATATATTTTTGTTAAATTGTGGTAAAATACACATCACATAAAATTTACCATCAAACCATTTTTAAGTATGCAATTCAGCAATGTTAAGTACATTCACACTGTTGTGCAACCAACCTCCAAAACGTTTTTGTCTTTTAAAGACGAAATGCCAAGTGTCATTTCAATGACAATGCTGCTTTCCCCACTCTCCCCAGCCTACTGCCCTCTCACCATTCTGCTTTGTGTCTCTATGAATTTCACTATTTTAGGAACCTCTCATAAGAGGAATCATGCTATCTTTGTCCTTTGTTGAGAGACTTATTTCACTTAGCACTATGTCCTCAAGGTTCATTCATGTTGCATTTATAGCATGTGTCAGAATTTCCTTCTTTTTTAAGCTGAATAATATTCATGTGTGTATGGGCTTCCCAGGTGGGACAATGGTAAAGAATCCGCCTGCCAGTACAGGATATGCAGGAGATACAGGTTCAATGCATGAGTCAGGAGAATCCCCTGGAGAAAGGAGTGGAAAACTATTCCTGTATTCTTGCCTGGAAAATTCCATGGCAGGCTGTCCCGGGGGTCACAAAGAGTAGATATGACTGAGTGACTGAGCACCTATGTGTATACCACATTTTGTTTATCCACTCATCCTTCAATTGACATTTGGGTTGCTTCCACCTTTTTGATAATGTGAATAACACTGCTATGCACATGGGGGTAGAAATCTATCTCTTTGAGATTGTGCTTTCAATTCTTTTGGGTAGAGAATCAGAAGTGTAATTGCCAGATCATATGATAATCCTATTTTTAATTTTTTAAAGAATTTCTATACCATTTTCCATGATAGATATACCATTTTCCCTTCCCACCAACAGTATACAAACAAGCATTCCAGAGTCTATCACTAATACTTGTTCAGTTCAGTTCAGTCGCTCAGTTGTGTCTGACTCTTTGCGACCCCATGAATCGCAGCATGCCAGGCCTCCCTGTCCATCACCAACTCCCGGAGTTCACTCAGACTCACGTCCATCGAGTCAGTGATGCCATCCAGCCATCTCATCCTCTGCCGTCCTCTTCTCCTGCTGCCCCAATCCCTCCTAGCATCAGAGTCTTCTCTAATGAGTCATCTTTGCATGAGGTGGCCAAAGTACTGGAGTTTCAGCTTTAGCATCATTCCTTCCAAAGAAATCCCAGGGCTGATATTCTTCAGAATGGACTGGTTGGATCTCCTTACAGTCCAAGGGACTCTCAAGAGTCTTCTCCAACACCACAGTTCAAAAGCATCAGTGCTCAGTCTTCTTCACGGTCCAACTCTCACATCCATACATGACCACAGGAAAAACCATAGCCTTGCCTAGACGGACCTTTGTTGGCAAAGTAATGTCTCTGCTTTTGAATATGCTATCTAGGTTGATCATAACTTTCCTTCCAAGGAGTAAGCGTCTTTTAATTTCATGGCTGCAGTCATCATCTGCAGTGATTTTGGAGCCCAAAAAATAAAGTCTGACACTGTTTCCACTATTTCCCCATCTATTTCCCATGAAGGGATGGGACCAGATGCCATGATCTTCGTTTTCTGAATGTTGAGCTTTAAGCCAACTTTTTCCCTCTCCTCTTTCACTTTCATCAAGAGGCTTTTTAGTTCCTCTTCACT